>NW_007259506.1:51432-88598 GCF_000164805.1 Carlito syrichta
CTGCAGCCTCAACCTGCTGGGTTCCGGTGATCCTTCTGCCTCAGCCTCTCAAGTAGCCAGAACTACAGGCGCGTGCTAACATGCCCAGCTAATTTTTGATTTATTGTAGAGATGAGTTCTCGCCAACTTGTCCAGGTGGGTCTCGAACCCGTGGACTCAGGCAATCTACTCATCTCAGCCTCCCAAAGGCACGGGATTACAGGCTGAACCACCGAGCCTGGAGGATGATGTTTTTTATGACCAAAATCTCTTTTACAAGTTAATTCATTGTTTTGTGTACCTTTCTTGAGTCTTCTTTACTCTTTCTATCCATTCCCTAATCCCTGTTGCATTCTGAAGCCAGTCATTGGCAACTTCCATTATTTGGACTCTGAAGCCTAATTTTTCAGGCATTGTCTCTCTTGTACACTGGGAATTATCCATGGTCTTCTTTTGATTTTTCCTCATTTGTGACAGATATTTTTCTTTTCTCTTCAGTTCCATTATTCAATGACAGTGAGAGGGGCTGTGACTTCTGATGATTGCTCAGCCCTCTACTCTTCCATGATCAGCACTCTGAATTTTGTTCTGTTTTGAAACAGTGCTGGAGGTGGGGAGCTTTGTTGTCTCTTGTAGTTTTGAGAGTTGAACAAGCTGTAAGACAGGGAGCCAAGGATCAGAAACTATTTGCAAATCATAATGTTCACTGACTGGGATATGGGTTCTCTGAGATTCACTCCCCACCACCATTCTTTATTATGATGAAATGGGTATGGGTACATGTGTGTATCTCTTGAGTATAAGATAAAGTAACAACTATGAGAAGAACAAGGGAAAGTAGAATGAAATTGGAAGAACAAAAATAAATAATAAAATAAAAACATAGAAAACCAAAACAATAACACAGAAAAACAAAACAGAAACCAAAGCAAAAACAAAAAAACAAGCAAACAATAAAACACACACAATAAACAAAAACCAAAACAAATGAGAAAACAAACAAAACAACCTTCTCCAATAAAATTCCAAAACAGTAAAATCTAACACACTATGCCCAACACAAAATGAAAGAAGAAAAAAGGGGGGGGGAATGCAAATCAAACCCTCATATGCACACACACACACATACTAAACTAAAAAAAGAGAATAACAACTAAAAAAGAAACAAAGGTGAACACTCAAACATTCTTGTACATACATCAAAAGAAAAAATGAAAGAAAAAAAAGAAAAACGGGGAGATGTCAATCCCATTCCCTCACAAATGCATTCAGGCACAAAGACAAAAAGAAAAAAAACTTAAAACAAATTTCTGGGCATTAAGCACCTTTTGTGGCAGGTACTATAATTGTTTCTCTCAGTTGCTCACAGATAAGCCCTTCTGCTGTCTCCTGTGGAACTGCAGCCACATTCACACTACTCTCGATGCATGACCCAGAGAAGGAGGAGTGGGTGGTGGGGGTGGGTGAGGCATCAGTCCTCCCCTTCCTCTCTCAGATGGTCAGGGGATCCCTCTGGTGAGGAGTTGCAGGATTGTCTCCTCTCCAGGTACTGGTGGGGGTGGGTGTACCAGACTATCTTATCCTGGAGTAGAATCCTCTTACCATGGCTGATGTCCAGGCTCTACCTGAGTTCGTCCCTCTTGCTTGAGCCCAGCCATATGGGTCTGACCTTCAGAGGATTCCTGTAGAGGAGGGGGTTGGGTAATCCCTGGACTCACTGCTGGTCTCTTCAGGGGTCTTCCTTGTCCTTTCTGGCCACACCCCTTGCCTCACAACTGAATCAAGGTAGACATTGGGGTCCTGAGACTCAGCACTCTTCCTGTCCCTCCAAAGTACATGTTTTCAGGATATTCTCTCGGAGTCATTATCAGTCCCTCAGTAGTTAACTTGCTGGTTACAGAGATGAGGTCTGTTGCTCCTTAGTAAACAAGCTGGAGTACTTCCCTGCCCAGTTTTCAAGATGGTGGCAGGGTACCTGTTTCATCTTCCCCAGTAAGGTTCTGCTTCTGGCTCCCTCACTGTGCTCTCTCCTCATCCCTTGCTGTCAATGTCTGCTAGCACTGCAGTGGTGAGGCAAAGCCTGGAGCCAGCAGTCACTACTGACAGCTTCTTCCCAGGAAGGGCTTCACTGATTTTTAAAAATGGCGCTCAACTTCTGCACTCTGGGAAATGCTGGGGATCAAGTGAGCAGCTACAGCACCAGCTGCTTCACCAAGAGAGCTCTGGTCACTTACTCCCGAGTCCCCACTCAGTCAGTCACTTACAGGCCCATGTACTCAAAGACATGTATGCAAACTGTCTATACATGTACTCACTCACACTAGGACACACATAGTCTGACAGACTCTTCTGACAACTTCCTAAAGCTTTTTTCTTGGTTTCTATATTTACATAAAAGTGTTAGTACCTACTTGACAGGGTTATTGTATGAATTAAAATGAAATAATTTAAGTTACAGTATAATTGTACATTAATTGGATTTAATTATTAATTTCTTTTCATTTTGGTAGCTAGTGATTATTTTAGCTCTCTTTCCAGAATAATTTAATCTCAGTGACTAAACTCATCTAGTTGTTTCTTGAAGCAGGGGTTGACAATCTACACCTAAATGTCTCTACAGACTTTTTTTTTTTTTGAGTTGGAGTCTCGCTCTGTTGCCCAGATTGGAGTGCAGTGGCCGATCTTGGCCACCGCAACCTCGACCTGCTGGTCTCTGACGATTCTTCCGCCCCAGCCTTCCAAGTAACTGGAACTACAGGCTCGTGCTACCACACCTGGCTAACTTTTTTTGATTTATTGTAGAGATGAGGTCTCACCAAGTTGCCCAGGTGGATCTCGAACCCGCGGGCTCAGGCAATCCACTCACCTCAGCCTCCCAAGGCTCAGGATTACAGGCTGTATTTGAAAAGACTTACTCAAAATTGGAGACAAATATTTTACTTGACTCAAGAAAAACAGAGACTGAAAATGCTTCAAATAAATCACACTCAATTAGCATAATATTACCCCGATGAGCTGTTAATCTATTCCTTTGGATAAATTGACCACATGAATGCTACTTTTAAAGCCAGATTATAAATTGAGCATAAACTTGATCCATACAGTGTCCAAAGATGAATGTGAAACTCTTCAATCATTTTATGCTGGTGTTTATAAACACAGTGTGCTAAAGACAGGAGAATGGAGAACCTGATTTTTTGCTGTGTATGAACATGTGTCAGGCACTCTATTAAGATATTTGCCTATATCTTTTAATTTAATCCTCATGTCTAAATTCTAGCATTAGGATTTTAAAGATGAGAAAACTGAGACTCAGAGAGTTAAAAGTAAATTGATTAATATCACAAAGCTAGTATGTAGTGGAATGTTAATAATATATCCAGGTGTGTACCACATACCATTTACCTTTCATTTTCACTGACTTGATTATTTAGTTAAAAAGGTCAAAACAATCACATCGGTCTGTTACTATTACACAGAATGGATGTTGCACCGTATGAAAATGTCCCTTAAAACATTTTTCTTTTCCCGTAAACTATTGGGATGGATTAGACTCCCAGATATCGGAAAGTAAACTTTTGTAGGACTTTTGCCACTTTCTCTATGGAGTAAATGGTGATGCTTGAAAGAATCATTTACTTTTATGGTTTTGGTCCCGAATAAAGAACTTGCAACCACATTTTCCTTATATCCCTTGAAACTCCAGTAACACTCTCCTGTCTGTTTAAATTCATGCCCCACCCTTCTCCAGGAAGAGATCAGTCATCAATGAGTGTTTTATTTCCATGACTAAGGTGTAAATTGAAATAGTGAGGAGATGCTATTATTAAACCTACTTCAATGAAGGGGAAACACTACAAAATTAATTCAAAATTATTTTAAAATTGAACTATTTAAAGAGCATTCCTCCTACTAGCATCAGTAAAATTGCCAGACTCCTTTTTTTATGACAGTCCCCAGGGCATTCAAATAAGTTGCTTATGGAAAATGCACAGGGACAGGTGTAATCCCACTTACACATCATATCTACAACTGCATATATTTAGATACACTCATGTTTATAATTATGTATTGTCTTAGTCCATTTAATGTTGCTATAAAATAATACTTGAGACTGAGCAATTTATAAAGAAAATAGGTTTATTGGGCTCACAGTTCTGCAAGTTATATGAGAGGCAAGGTTCCAGTATCTGCTACTAGTGAGAACTTCATGCTGCTTCCACTAATGGAGGAAAAAAAAGCTGTGCTGGCATGTGTAGAGATCATATGGAGAGATGGGATGCAAGGGAGAGCCAGAAGGGAGGTGCCTGGCTCTTTCTAATAACTTGCTCTCTTAGGAACTAATAAAGTAAAAACTCATTCCCAAGGGTGGGCATTAATTGATTCACGAGGAATCCACCCCCAAGACCTAAACATTCCAATACTATCACATTGGGGATTAAGTTCCAACATGAAATTTGAAGGAGATAAACATGCAAACTATATCATTCCACTTCCCTTCCATTTTATGTCCTTCTCACACTGAAAAATATAATCATTACTAACCAATAGTCCCTCAAAGTCATAATTTCTTCCAGCATCAATTCAAAAGTCCACAGTTCAATTTTTTATCTGAAACTCAAGGCCAGCTCCTTCCAGCTATGAGCCTGTAAAATAAAAAAAAAAAATAAGTCATTTACTTTTAGGATACAATTTTTGTACAAGAATTGGGTGAATGTTTCCATTTCAAAAATAAAAGATAAAAATTTTTGCAAAAACTATATTGAAAGAAAGCAATAATATGTCCAACACAAATCTGAGACCCAGTAGGGCAGATATTACATTGTAAAACTCCAAAATAATCTCTTTTTACTTCATGTCTGTCATCTGGGCACTTTGGTGTGAAGAGTGATTTCTCAAGGCCTTGAAGAACTTTACCCTAATAACTTTGCTAGACATGGCCTGCATGGCTTCTCTCACAAGTTGGAGCCTGTTGCCTGTTGCTTTTCTAAGTTGATACTGCAAGTTGCTGGTGGCTATCTAACTCTGGGATCCGGAGAGTGGTGACCCTGCTCCCACAGATTCACTAAACATTGACCTACTTGAGGGTAATAGGCTCCCCACCCGTAGCACTCAGGATTTCTGGCAGATCCTCTGAAATCTTATTGGAAGCTGCCAAGGTTCCACCACTCTTGTATTCTGGGTACCTGCAGACTTAGCACACGAAGTCAACAAGGCTTTTGGCTAACACCCTCTAGAGTGGCAGTCCAAGCAGTACCCAGGACCATTAGAGCCAAGTAGAGCAGTCAGAATGTGGAATGCAGCATCCTAAGGTGGCACAGAACAGTGGCGCCCAGGGCCTATCCACAAAACTATTCTGTCCCTCTAGGCCTCTGAACCCAAGATTGGAAATGTTGCCTCTAATATTTCAAAAACACCTTTAAGAATTTTTTCCCATTTCCTTGACTATTAGCACCTTCTCTTTCTGTCATGCTAATTTGTCTATCAAGTGGTTGAACCCAGGACGCTTGGATTCCTCACATGAAAATAGTCTTCCCTTCTCTACCACAGGACTAGTATAAAAATTTTCCAAATTTTTATTCTCTGCAACCTTTTAAATTATAATTTCTACCTTCAGGCCATTTTTTCTGCTGTATCTGATTATAAACTGTTAAAAGTAGCCATAATCCTTTTTGATTTACTGCTTAGAAATGTCTTCCACCAGTTATTCCCAGGTTATCACTGATAAGTTTGGCCCTCTACAAAGCCTTATAACATGGGCATATGCTCTGAACTCTCTAAACACATCCTTCCTCGGATTCTTACCCATTTCCAAAGCTACTTCCACATTTTCAGGTACCTTTGTAGAAGCATTCTGCTTCTTTTTACCAATGTTGTGTCTTAGTCGATTTAGTGTTGCTATAAAAGACTACCCGAGGCTGAGTAATTTATAAAGAAAAGAAGTTTATTTGCTTTAAGTTCTGCAGGCAATAAAAGAAACATGACACCAACAGCAGCTTCTGATGAGGGCTTCAGAATGCTTCCACTTATGGCTGAAGGGAAATCAGAGCCAGCATGTGCACAGATAACATGGTGAGAGGGGAAGCCTGAGAAATTGTGAGAAGAGACACCAGGCTCTTTTTAACAATCAGTTCTCTCAGGAATTAATAGAGGGCAACTCACTCACCCTCAAGGGAGGGCATTAATCTATTCATGAGGGATCAGTGTCCATGACCTAAATACCTCCCACTAGTCTCCACCTTTCAAAATTGCTATACTGGAGACTTGGAGGTGACAAACATCCAAACTATAGTATCTGTTGAAGTGTTTCTTCCTCTGCCTAATTAATCAACACAAGCCTGGACCATGCATTCAGAGCCTTCTTTCTGTTTTGGTTTCGCCTTTATAGCTAATCAAGCAGGTCTACTTTTGATATTTGTGCCTGCTCATCTCCTTTGACTAATTAGCAATCACCTAAGTGTGACTAAGTAATTGATAGGTGCTATTGAACACTACAAACCTCAATTTGTTAATGTTCTCATAGGATTGAATATACATAATAATTAATCATTTCTGAAAAGATACCTAACCTTGTTTTCTATTTTACTAGCCAAACTAAGCCATATCTGTTTTACATTTGTAGAGAACTTACAAATAACAAATTTTAATGAAAACAATAATAGCTCATGAATAATATAATACATTGAAGCATGGGGCATCATTTTGTAGCTGAGGTATAATTTTCTTCCAAGAAACTTTTTCACTTTAACAGAAGAAATGTTTGTTTTGTTAGTCTGTTGCACCACCTTTCTAAATAATAAATTATTAAATTATATCAACGAGAGAAGATACTTGTGAGCAAAAACCATATGGTGCCACCATCCGATACAAACATCAAAAGGAATAGAAACAATATGCTTTGTTTACTATCTTCCTGAGTGCTTTCAGAGAATTATTTCAAGACAAGGCTATAGAAATGAAAAAATGCTTGTTTAGTGTTAAAACAAAAGAACACAAAGAAAAACACTTATTGAGATGAGTTACTAAAACCAAGGCTCAACTCCTTTTGACTTCTTTATTTTTAAATTACGATTTGGGTAAAATGGCACAAAAGAAACTACTGAAAAACATTTTATGTTTTAAAATTCTTACTCCATGCCTAAATCCTGAAGGTGAGACTTTATCATCGGTTCAAGTTCTTGTGGTTGAGTCCACATAGAATAAGTGCAGAGCATATATTTATTTCCAAATAAAACCATGTTATCCACAGAAGCAGAATGTGACTTAGAAAGCTTTTCTAAAGTAGTAAACTTTCCAGTATAAGTATGTAGTGGGTTAAGTGCAAAGGCAAACATTCACCCAGAAAACCTAACCCTAGTGCCTACTACATTCCAGACATGGTTTCTGACTACAAGGAACCAATAGTTTAATGGGGAAAAGAGCGAGAAGTACTTTCACTGACAAGAAAAAAAAATACATTTGAAAACCGATTTAATCCTTGTCTATTTATTTTCTCCGAAGTTTCAGGCACTCTGCTGGATGCTGCAATACAGAGATGCCTTTATTTATAAAAAGACTACACTCTGTTGAAATGAAGCAAGCATGTAAACATAACATAAAACTCAATATAACACATACTCTATTACTGAATTTATGGAACAGTAAGGTTTACAAAAGCTTCATGTGCCCCTGATCACCAAACTCATTCCAATACATTCACACCTGCAGAGGGGACAGTACATCATCTGTACTGAAAAGAGTTTTCACTTCTTATATTTGTTTGAACTACTTTTGTATGCATATATATGTCAAGTAAAATATAATCATGCCTTGACTTGGTCTTCCACTTCACTTTACTATAATCAAGCAGTTAGATCTATTATTTTTCTTTCCTTCTTGATCTTCTATACAATAGCCTGAATCCTTCTCACTCAAATTTATATGGTGAAATCCTAACCTCAAAGGTGGTAGTGTTAGGACGTGAGAATGTGATAAAGTCATGGGAGCAGAGCCTCATTAAGAGGATTAGCGATAAAAGATGCCCAAAAGAGAACTTTCACTCCTTTTACCATGAGAGAACATAGCACGAAGGTGCCATTTACAAACCAGAAAATGGGCCTTCACTAGAAGCAAAATCTACCTTTATCTTGGACTTCTCAGCCTCCGGTACTGTAACAAATAAATTTCTATTGTTTATAACTTACCCAATTTATAATATTTTGTAATAGAAGCCTGAAAAAACTAAGACAGTCTTTAAACTGCATTCTGTGCAATTACTCTCAGTCAATGCTCTGCTTGAGCTCTACAGTAACACATTCACATATGGTAAAGCCTTTTATCATACACCTTCACTGCTTCTCTCTCTCAACAAAATCTGGTAAATACAAAGCCAAGACAACTTTCTTACATGAAGCTAAAATGTTTCCCCCAATATCTCCTGTTTCCTTCAATGTGTTTCTGGTTCTGTCATGTTATTGTCATAAATTTAATATCTAACTATCAACTATCTAATGGATAATGAAATACTTTGTGTCTAGAAATGTTTTTCCTTCATTTTTAAACATATTGCCACTCATATGAATAGGTGAGTTCTCTATGATATGTATAGACCGACTGCCAGCAGAGTTCCACATACAGAAAATGAATAGTACCTAAGTCAGAAAGAGATAGGCATTTTTTATTATTATAAGATAGGGCATGCAGATTATTTTACATCTAATACAAACTATATGGAATTCATTTACAGTATATGAAGACGTTAAAAAATGTTGCTGTCATTTTTGAGTTATATTCATGTACAAAATCTGGCTCTGGATGTTACCTTGGAAGAAAAAAAGAAATTCTCATTTCAAGTTGAGATACATTATCCTTGAACCTAATTTTTCAGCCATGTAGTGGTCCCTATGTTTCCTTTTTAGATCATATTACTACACAAGTTATTTATGATTTGGGTAAAATGCAAAAATGGTTTTAACATATCAGAGGAGCATCAGTTAGAAGTTACTGATCCCAGTTAAAATTACATGCTGTGTTTGACCTTCTTCATTTTTAATGACAACTTTAAGTAGTTTATTTTCTGAAATCTTTGACAAGTTTATTTGGAGAACTCAATGCATTGCCCTGTCATGGTAATCTCAGGAAAGAAGTCACTTAAAAGCTTTCATCTCTTGGAATAAATACAACAGTTAGCATGATATACTATAATCCCCAAAATAACAGGCAAAGGAAGAAAAATAACACTACAAACAACATAAGTCTTAGCTACTTTTCATAAATCGTAGATTAAAATTAAGAGTATTGGTATAGCTCCAAGGCTAAATGATAAGCATCTGGATAGTTGGACTTACACATTTTTTGTTTGTTTTTTGTTTTCTATTTATAAATGGTTTATTTATGAATAAGTACTTAGGAATAGTTATCTGTGTGGTTTTTTATCTAATTTTAAAGATGTGGGGTACAATTCAGGGTTAGGTATGCAAATACTCATTATGGAGGTACCCTTGTTGATGAGGTGTTCTCCTCCCTCCCTTGGTCGTTTCCCTCAACTGCCATTACCACCTCCCTCCCTCCTGTCAGTTTCCCTCTACGGAAAATCCCTTTCTTATAGTATTATGATAATTGTTCAAGGTCTGTGTATGAGTGAGAACATATGGTACTCTGTTCTTTGCTTCTGTGATAGATCACTGAGTATGATCGACTTTAAATCTATCCGGGTTGCTGCAAAGTTCATATGTTTGTCCTTCTTTATGACTGAATAACATTCCATTGGGTATATGTACCACATTTTTTTTTTTATCCAGTCCAGCTTCGATGGGCAGCATGCTTGGTTCCATGTTTTTGCTATTGTGAATAGAGCTGCAACAAACATGCATGTGCAAGTATCCTTTTGGTAGAAGGACCTGAGTTCCTCTGGGTATATTCCCTATAGGGGGATTGCAGGGTCATATGGAAGGCCAATTACTACTTCTTTCAGAAATGGTCACACTGCTTTCTAAAGAGGTTGCATTACTTTGCATTCCCACCAGCAGTGTAGAAGCGGTCCTTTTTCTCAGCATTCTCACCAGCATGTGTCGTTGTTTGTTTTATTAATGATGGCCATTCTTACTAGGGTTAGGAGGTATCTCAATTTGGTTTTGTTCTGCATTTCTCTGATGATTAGTGAGGCTGAGCACTTTTTCATGTGTCTGTTGGCTGCTTGTATATCTTATTTCAAGAAATGTCCATTCATGTCTTTTGCCAACTTTTTAATGGGTCTGTTTGTTTTTTTTCCTTTCGGCACATTTGAGTTCCTTGCTAGGCTTTTGTTAGATATACAGTTGGCAAATATATTTTCCCATTCTATGGACTGTCTCCCTGCTCTCTTGATGGTTTCTTTTGCTTTGTAGAAGCTTGGCAGTTTGATGAAGTCCCACTTGTTTATTTTATTTCTTATGGTATGGGCACTTAGGGTTTTGATCAGAAATTGGCTGCCGGTTTCAATTTCCATAAGGGTATCTCCTGTGTTTTCTAAGATTCTTATAGTTTGAGGTTTTGTGTTTAGGTCCATGTAGAGTTAATTTTTGTGTATGGTGATAAGAAGCGTTTCCTTTTTCATTCTTCTGCATGCTGTCAGGCAGTTTTCCGAGCACCATTTACTGAATAGGTTCTCCTTTGTCCAGCAGTAGTTATTAGAGGTTTTGGCAAAGATGAGTTGGTTAAGAAATTCAGACTTTGTGACTGGAATCTCCTTCCTGTTCCATTGGTCCATATGCCTGTTCTTGTACCAGTACCAGGCTGTTTTGACTATTGTAGCTTTATAGTAAAGTTTGCAATATTTTTCCATTTGTTTGTGTCTTTTTGTATTTCATTGAGCAGTGATTTGTAGTACTCATTGGGAAGTTCTTTCACTTCTCTGGTTAGGAAGATGCCGAGGTATTTCATTGTGTGTGTGTGTGTGTGTGTGTGTGTGTGTGTGTCTATTGTGAATGGGATTGTGCTTTTTATTTGGTTCTTTCCCTGCTTGAGAAGTTATACTTAATCATCATTTTTATGTCTCCTTTCCACTAGTTCCTATTAAAAGGGTCTGGTTCTGTATTACCATCTTATATTTACAGTAGAACATGTATACTCAAAAGTGTAGACCTCCAGAACTACAACCTGATATTCTTCCATTATATCTCGATATGTAGTTTCCAGAAAAAATAATAGTAAACTCAGAAAGGTTCAGAAATCTTTAAGGTTGGAATTGCCTGTAGTTCAGCTGTGGATGGTGGAAAAATTGATGTGTGTGTGTGTGTGTGTGTGTCTGTCTGTGTGTGTGTGTGTGTGTGTGTGAGATACAAGGCATGTATCCTCTTGAATATCAGCATTTTCTCTCTCCTATATAACTATAGATATATACTAGAGTCTTAATAAAATGTATAGTTAATTCATATCTGTAAAATTAGTGTGGTATAGATAATTGCTCAGTGTGTTATTACATTCTTACAGCATTTTTATGTATTATACCTTTGTGTGTGACTGAAAGCATGGGTGTGGGCAACTTATCTTATTCTATCTAGTCAGCAAGTGGATAGAATCTCAATGGAAAGTGATTGCTTTCAGACTAAATTAAAAAATAATGTAAAGAGAAACTCACTTTTTTCTCATAGCCTCAGAGTACTTGAAATTGTTTTACATTATAGTAATATTTATTATTGCTAATATAAAAAGATAAGTAATATAAGAAAGCGAGGCTTAAAATAAATTAAGCCAGTTCAGTAAATTATTTTATTTTTACTATATATCCATCTGTTTAGAGAATAAGCATTGGCTTATTTATTTTTTATGAGTATCATGCTATGTGTAGTAAATCTATTAGGCTGATAAAGGACAGTAGTGATTGCCATCAAGGAAATCCAGTGAGAGAGTTAACAATGGGCTTTAAAACTATAATACACGATATAAGAAAATACCATAAACGAGGTACAGAATTCAGAAGGACCTAGCACTTATAGTTGATGAGCTCAAGAAGGGACTCATGAAGGAAATGGTTTTTGGCACAGCACTAATTCATAGATCAGATTGATAAATTCCAAGCCTGGGCATAAATTTTCCATATGATGGCTACTGGGAGAACATGAGATGATGATTACTTAAGGTGCAAAAAAATTGTACAAATTCTTGAAGACCAACCAAGGAAATTCAAGTTACAAATATCATGTATATTTAATAGCATAAGAAATATAATTGAGATGCCTTGGAAACACTCTAAACCATTCTCTTTTCAGCAGATAGTGGACTTTTTGGAAACAAAAACCTAGTCATGTCATTCTTCTGCTTATTTTTCTCTAAGTTCTTTGGCAAAAAAATTTTAAATTTTTAACATGCATAGATCCTCATGACCTAACTATTACCTTTCTTTGCAACTTCAAATCTATGGAACTTCAAATCTGCTTTCTGAATTTCCTCCAGACTGGAGTTCTTGCTTGTACTGAAAATATACCTTACCATTTCCCACATCTATGCCTTTTCATATTCTTTTCTTCTTTGGAATATTCTTTCCACTAAACTTTGACTAACTTACTCTTACTCATGCTTCAGAACTCAGATAAAATATCACTTTCCTGATACTGCTGACTACATCTGCTATAAACCTTGTCATCTACTCTCTTAACAAATTTTGTTCATAATTCTTGCCACAGTTTTTGATAATTAAATGATCCCACAAATAAAAGACTTACATTTACTAAACAATCATTATGCTCAGACACTATGCTAATGTTCAGTGAATGTTTGCTAAATGGATGCATGAAAGAATGAATACATTAATTAATGAAGTTAGCCAAGAAATATCAATGAACAACTCAGATTTTATCCAGTTTTAAGTTCATATTTTCTTTTTATCTCCAAATTATAATAATATCTGTACATAAGACTGCTGGACGTTCTAGCTTGCCCCTCAAATATACAGGGATGTTCAGAAAATTCTAATGTGTTCCATTAATCATTCCTTGATGTTACCCAGGAGAAAGCTATTATGATAATGGATAATAACAGCCAAAATTTATTGACTCATTATCATGTGCAAAGAATCATTTAAATATACTTCATATATGTTGTATATGTATGCATAAAACATCTTTCCATCCCCATACACTTCTGTGTGTCTCCATGTGTGCATATGTACACTTATTTAGCACTCATAGAATCTCAATGAGATAATTCAGTGTCACTCATATGTTATGAAAGTGGAAACCAAGACACAGATTAGGTAAATAACATCCTCAAGTTATGTGTGTGTTGGAACTAAAGAGTTGGAAACTGGAAAGGGCAGCTCCCACAAGAGTCTCTCCACAAGGGTTTCCTACTGTTCTTCTTTTTCTGGACTACTGGTATACTACCATATTATTGGGACTATTTTATGTCCTCTGAACAGAAGTACTGTTGGATAACATGTCTCCTGAAAATATGGTTGCCAAAAAAATACAAGGTGCCCATTTAAACTTGAATTTAAAATAAATAATAAATATTTTTTATAAAATAATTATGTTTGAAATATGGTACAAAATGTATGCTAAAAATAAAAGTTTTTATTTAATGTGAAATTGAAATTTAACTGAGCATCGTATACTCTTATTTGCTAAATCTGGAAAACCTACTAAACAAAAATCCACCTCTTTCACTTCCTAAAGTCCAGAGTAAGGAGACAGTTTTCTCATTTCTCTGTCATACACCTCATTCTCAACTTCTGATTTCTTATCTTAGCAGACTGTGGGTAGCTATATTTGTCCTTTGTTTATGCTTAACAGGTCCATTCTAAGTGAGTTTCAACCTTCTTTTATATGGCACAGCATAATTTTTTTTCTCTTAAGTTTAATTCATTTAATACCACATATATAAACACCTTCTCATGTCTCCTATGCCTACACCCTTTTGTCTCTCTTTACCAAGCCCATGTCATTCCCTCATCTCCAATCATGTTGGAACTTATGAGGATTGAACAACAACAAAAAAATGGTAGCTTCTCAGTTTAATTGGATTCCTCACTAGAGAACATGCTTTTTAATTTCCATTCATTTTTCCCTACCTAATTTTGAGCACGTGTTTAGTTAGATAGTTGACTTTCAGTAAATATTAGATTGCCAAATTTTATGTTTGCTCATAACATCATTGGCTGTTAAAGTAGCATATTTCTCTCATGGAAGAAAAAGTCTGGCAGGGAGGGGAAGAGCAAGCCGCATATTAGTTTTCAGAGCCTGGTGAATATTCACAGGCCATGACTGTGTACTTTGCATAGATTTGCAAACAATCAGAGCTAGAAGGGTCATCAAAGTTGCACTAATGTCATTCTTTATTGAATCCAGACAACACAAAACTGAAGCTCACAAAGAAAAAGTGAATTGCATGAAAAAACACAGGATTATACACACACACACACACACACACACACACACACACAATCATCAAACTGTGTCATCAGAATGAAGTGCTGTGGTCGAATCACTGTATGAATCTGGGCTCCAATCCTTTATAACTGCATGTTACTTGAGAAGTCATTCATCCTTCTGGCACTTTAACGTATTTGTCTCTGAAATGGAGATAATGATATTGAGCCATCTACCTCACAGAATTGCTTTAAGGATTAAATGAAATTATGTAGCTGACAGCCCTCTGCAAATTGTCAAGTGATATGTGAATACAAAAAAAAAGTATAATTTTAACAACTCTTATTGCAACAAGTAGTGAAGTTGGTGCATTTGAGGTGACCATTTATCTCTGGGTTAATTTAGAGTCAGTGACCCAGCCCTTTGTTGGAGTTATCTGTTCCAGATTTGGGTTATTGTTTAAGAAAATGATTTAGCACAGCTGCTCTGATCATCTGCAGTCATTAAAAAGATTAGAAGATTTTTCTTCCCTGTCCTAATAATAACATATTAGTCTTAGCCTTCTGACCAAATTCCAGTCTCAGTAATCGTCTTCCTCTTTACTATTTCTTAATGGGGTTCAAAAGGTTAATTACTTGTTTGCAAAATACTAAAGAACTTAATGGAGGTAATCTAGCTAGACAATATCTAAATGTTGAACTTTGGTGAATAACTACATAGATAGTTGATATAAGGAGCTAAAGAACTAACAATTTCTATTAATAAAAGGTGATTCAAAAAAAATCAAACCTTCATTTGCCTAAGATATCTTTATTGCAAACAATGATATAGCAACCTTTAAGATTGAGAAACATTTTTTGGTAAGGCAGCTTAAAACTCTCAACATAAAAATAATAAATATTATTTTTAATATGAAATAAAATATCACATTTTGCTTGGAAATTAAATACATTTTAGATGGGTAAGGCAGTAATTTGTATTGACTTAAATGACAAACCATATTAGGACCCTGATATAGCTTCACAGACAGGAATGGGTTTGGATAGTTATGTACAAGTGCATTCTACTGAGAGCTATTTTTTACAGATATTAGTTTGACTCATTAAATGAAGGTTAATTTACATTATGCACATAAATTATTATATTTTTATATCGATAGCTATTGAAAAGCAGCATATTCTTCTTTTTTATGCATTTGGTTGATTTTGTTTGGTTATTTTCCAATGCATTTTTAAAAGGTGGAAGTGAAGGTTAGACTAGTTGAAATAAAATAAGACCGGGTGATTGATATGTGAATCTTTCAGTATATTGCAGATAGTGTGTATATAATGCATCTTTTTACTGTTATCACTATACATATTTCTGGTTTATCACTTCTTTATTCCTGCAGTGATGACCCTGTAATTTTATTTGAGGAGAGAGAGGAAAGTAGGTACTTGAATAAGATTAAAGTCAAAATTGATTCTATGTATTTCCATAGAAGATTTAAACAAATTTAACAAAATAAAATATATAATACAATTAGAAAAATGGAAAATAAAAATATACTAACCACAAGTTCAGTTGTGTTTCTTGACAACCATAGAAAAAAGAAAACAATATGGATCCAAAAGATCCTTTTAAAGGAAAGAAGACATGTTAACATTTCTGTAGGGATACAATTTTTTCCAGCACTAAATTCAAAAAGAACTGGTTTATTGGGTGCTTGATATAGAGAGACTCTGAGTAATATGAAATAAATCGTCCTCAACAATGATGATATAAGGGCAAAAAGAGAGTTGGAATCCACATAGCTCTTACTCCAACTGCCATTGATAAGCACAGCTGGAATTAAAATACTTGCTGCTCTGAAAAAGGACTGGTCAAATCATGCAAATTTCTGGTGGTTTTACTTGTTGTCAGCACAGGATTTTAAACATCAAGTGTAATAAACATGGAATTTATGGCACTTAAAATAATTTCCTTAATACATTTTAAATCAAGAGAAATACTTGAGTATATTTTAAAATTAAATTACGACACTCTTAAGGGAACTATGCTTATTCTAGGCAAAATATATAATATACATGGAACGACCTCCATAGCCATTTAAAATCTCATAAATGAGGCGTGTCTATCTTTACCTAGTGAAATAACTTTTAGAACTAACTATCACAAGCTGACATTTCCCCAAGACCCAAAGGAACAATCAACCCACTTAGAACAGGTGTCCATTAAGCCAATGGCTCATGGCCAAACTTCTTGAAAGAGATGTCAGTTTTTACTGTCTTCCCTTTCTCGACTCCCACTCACTTCACTCCTAAATTCAAATTAAGTCAGTTCTTCACTACAACACCAAAACTGTTCTTGATAAAGGCACTGATTATCTGTTTTGTTAAATTCAGTGGATACTTTTCACTTCAATCTTCTTTCTTTATTCATTCAACAAATACCTGTTGATTGCCAGTCATGTGTCAAGTATTCCCTTTATGGATAGAAACATGGATGTTAAATAATGTAATTTCAATGATTATATGTGCAATGAATAAAAAGGACAGGGTGTTATGAAAGTATATAATACAGGACATCACTGAATCATAGGGAATCAATTGACCTCTCTGCAGTATTTGGTCTCTGTGACACTATACTTCTCTACTTTTTTCTTTCTTCTTTATTGACTGTTCTTTTTGTTTTCTTGCTAACAACACCTTTTCTGTATGACCTTTAAATATTTGCTAAGGACTGTCATGGTTTACACAGGGAAGTTCTGGTTTATGCTTGCCATCCTAGCATAACTATCAGTTCTAAAAAAATCAGTCTGTTTTAACTCTGAAGAGTCCAGGTTTGAACCATAAATGATATGGTCATTTTTTTAGATGATCCCTTTCAATACCAAAGCATTCAATAGTACATATATATGCCGATGATTCTCAAAGTTTTTTCTCTAACTTAGAATGTATTTTTCTTGCTATTGACCTGTACAAGAGGGGACCAAAAGCAGCAGCAGCAACAACAACAAAAAAAAACCCAAACCCAGAATTATTGATTTTGGAGAGCAGGTCCCGTGTAGTAGAGGCTTCTCCCACTAGGTAAGTGTTCTAGGAACCCATCAGCACCAGTGTATCAGCTAGTGTTTTTGTGAGAGGCTGTGTTCTGCTTCAGTGATTTTTTTTCTTTCTTTAGAGATTCTTTCAATGCTTTGTCCATTTCACCATCAGTGATTTATGAATGCACCTGCCCACACAGCAGTGAGTGTTCAGCAGTTTTTGACCAAAAATAGCATGACCTCAATAGTCCCGCCTCCCTAGTCACTGGGTCTCACCTTGAAAAACTTTTCTTTGACTCCTCCCCCATGAAAAGTGCCCTCAAAGGGAAATGTTTTGCTGATATTGAAGAGATTAAACAAAAAATGGCAGAAGCACTAAAAGGCATCAAAATTGACTAATTCAAAAACTGTTTTGAGCAGTGGAACAGACTTCTCAATAGGTGTAATGCATCAGACTGACAGTACTTTGAAGGTAACTGAAGTTTAAACATGCAAGAATAAATACACGCATTTTTTATAAATAAATTCTGGGGTTTTTTGTTTCCCCCCCTTATATTGAACTGCCTTCTCAGTAACTGCACATTACCCTCCAATTTGATCTCTCCCTGGGAGCTCAAGATCAGCATGGTAAAAACTGAACATAACTTGCTGTCCTAACTATCTAGTTGTTGAAGCCATTAACCTGATACTGAAATTTGAATCTTTCCTCTCTGACATACCTTTATTGTCAATCAACTACCAAAAGCTCTATATTCATTCTAAATACACCTTAAGTAGTACCGTCCAAGTCTAGCCAACCAATGTCTCTCATTGGAATTGCTACAACCATCTCTTAACTGTGCTCCCAAGTTTTATTCCTCCCCCCACACACATATCAGTTTCTCTTCCACATAGCAGTCAAAGTTATCTTCCTAAATTGTATTAAATCATTGTCTTATTGAAAACGTTTTAGTGGTTTCTCATAGAATTCAGAGTAGAGACCAAAATCTTCAACACAGAGTATCTCTGCCTCTTTTTCTAGTCTCATTTTGTAGGTGACTCCTAAAAATTGAGTATCGTTGTTCACTATACTCCAAACACACTTTGCTGCATCTACACTATTTCTGTTGGGGTCACTTTGCCTACTATCCCAATGCAAATATCACTTACCTAAAGAAAAATATATGTTCTAATTTAGACATTTATATATATTTATTTCTCATATTAATCATTACCAGTAAATAAATAAACATGTACTCAACTAATAGAAGATAATTTTTAAATGTGTTTTGTCTTTTCCACACTTTATGCTCAATGTGGACAGCAGTTTTTCTACTTAAAACTTTTCTCCCCAAAACTTAGCATGGTGTCTGACATGTTGTAGACATCCTATCAATATTTCCTAAAACAAGATATAAAGGAAGGAAAAGGCAGTGGCTAGATGGTGGAAAGTGTTTTTAGACACTTAGTCATGATTTAAAAGAACTTCTGATTCCTAATACTACAGTACCTGTCCTATATTTGAAGATTGAAGAAAAAAGGAGTTTGAAACTCAGGATGAAAACTTAGAGGAGAGCTTTCAGCCCACTAGAAATACTTGGTTTGCACTTGACATGAGCAAGAAATTCCTGTTGTGTTAAGTCATTGCGATGTTTTTTTTTTTTCTTTCGTCAGAAGTTTGTGTTCCTTTAAGTATCCTTTGCTTAATATTTTTAGGCAAATATGAGTTTCAATTTGAAGAAGCTCACCAATGATTATAGAACCATACCAATTAGTTTTTTTTCTTTCTTTCTTTCTTTTTTTTTTTTGAGGTGGAGTCTCACTCTGTTGCCCAGACTGGAGTGCCATGGCTGCTCCTGGCCACCGCAGCCTCGACTTGCTGGGCTCCGGAGATCCTTCTGCCTCAGCCTTCCAAGTAGCTGGAACTACAGGCGTGCGCTACCACACCCAGTTAATTTTTTGATTTGTTGTAGAGATGAGGTCTCACCAAGTTACCCAGGCAGGTCTCGAACCCGCGGGTTCAGGCAATCCATTCACCTCAGCCTCCCAAGGCGCAGGATTACAGGCTGAGCCACTGAGCCCGGTTCCAATTAGTTTCAAATATTGAAATTATGTTGAACTATGATGACGACAGTAGTTAGAGCAACAACAATCAAAAATACACCTTGATAACCATGAATGACAGGCCATTAAATTTTTGCAAATATTGCTATACTTTATGATATACTAATATTTGCAAAAGGCAAAGGATGGTTTTTTCACTGACCAGTAGCCCTGTTAACTAGAGAATAAACTTTTACATTCAGTTGATGGATTAGGACTATTTTTTTATAATTGATAGAAGAGAAAGGGATTGGATGTGGAAGAATACCAGAAGGAGAAATCAGAATGAATTGCAGGTTGGTAAAGTGCTCGAGCCTTGCCGAGTTCCACTGAGAGCATTGAGTTCCTAGTGTTAAAAAAAATTTCAAGCTGGTCTCGGTGGCTCAGCCTATAATCCCGCGCCTTTGGGAGGCTGAGGTGAGTGGATTGCCTGAGCCTGTGGGTTCGAGACCCGCTTGGGCAGTGAGACCTCATCTCTGCAATAAATCAAAAAATCAGCCAGACGTGGTAGCGCATGCCTGTAATTCTGGCTACTTTGAAGGCTGAGGTGGAAGGATCGCCGGAGCCCAGCAGGTCGAGGCTGCAGTGGCCAGGAGCGGCCAATGCACTCCAGTCTGGGCGAGAGAATGAGACTCTAACTCAAAAAAAAAAAAATTCAAATTTTTATGGTACTTTTTTTATGACAAGACTGCTCATAATTTGAGTAAGAGTTGAGGAAAAGGGTATACACAAATTTGAAGGGAAACTGAGAATCTAGGCACAAACTTGGTTCAATTTCCATGTAATAAATTTGGTTCAATTTCCATGTAATAAATTAAAACAGTTTGTCCCCACTTTTGCATAGCCGGAGATACCTACATTCAACATACTTGGTACAAGCAAATGCTTTTCTTGCATTTCTTGGTTATGGGCTATGTTGGATTTCTTCAAGTGCACTCGCATGAAGCAAATGTGCTCAAATAAGAGTAAGTGCAAGAGAAAACTCACAGTCACATGGTGACAATAGTTAAGAGACAAGTTTATGCACAGTTGTGAGGAAGTTCTTCAGAGATTCTAAGACAGGTACTAAAATTAACCAATGAGACATACATTTTTCTGAATGTATATGCTCACTTAGTAGTGACAAGTAGAATATTTGATATATCTGACTACCATTAACTTCAGTAAGAGTTTAATTTAAAAATTATGGTTGCAAAGATAGAAATAATAGACTTTGGGGACACCAATATGGAAGGAGGTGGGGAGGGGTGTTAGGTTTCACAAATTACTTACGGGTAAAATGTTCACTATCTGGGAAATGAGCCACCTAAGACCCAATCCCCACCACTACACAATATGCCCATGTAATGGACATGCATGTATACTCCTGAATCTAAAATAAAGATGGAAGAAATCAATAAGACAGAAATAGATAGAAAGAAAAAAATAGTTATAATAATCATATTTTAAAAAGTGAAATGCCAAAAGTAAGTCCTTCCTACTCAGAAAATTATTTATTTTAAAAAATTAAGTACAATAAGTCCTCTACATATGAATTAGTTTCATTCCAAGTATGCATCCATAAGTCAGGTAAAGATCCAACAAAAGAAACAGAACTACAGGCCAACATCCTTGATGAACATAAATGCTAAAATTCTCAACAAGATCCTAGCAAACCGGATTCAACAACACATCTCAAAAATCTTCCACCATGACGAAGTAGGCTTCATCCCCGGGATGCAAGCCTGATTCAACATTCATAAGACCATAAATGTAATTAAATACATCTACAGACGTAAAAAAACAAAAACCACATGATTATATCATTAGATGCAGAAAAAGCTTTTGTTAAAATACAGCACCCCTTCCTGATAAAAGCCCTTGAAGATCTAGTCATAGGTGGAACATTCCTCAAAATTGTATGAGCCATCTACAGGAAACACACAGCCAGCATACTGCTAAACAGACAGAAATTGAAACCATTTCCCCTGAAAACTGAAACAAGACAAGAATGCCCACTCTCACCCCTTCTGTTCAACATAGTTCTGGAAATCCTAACTAGAGCAATCAGAGAAAAGAAGGTGATCAGGGATATCCAAATAGGAAAAGAGGAAGTCAAGTTATCTCTCTTTGCAGACGACATGATTCTATACCTTGAAAAGCAAAGCGACTCTGTCAAAAACCTCCTTGCACTGATAAAGGACTTTGGCGAAGTCTCAGGCTACAAAATAAATGTGCAAAAGGCAATCGTAGTTTTATACACCAATAATAAGCAAACAGAAATCTAAATAAAAAACACAATTCCATTAACAATAGCCACAAAAAACAAATGAAATACCTTGGCATCTTCCTAACCAGAGATGTGAAAGACCTTTACAATGAAAACTACAAAACTCTGCTCAAAGAAATCAAAGATGACACAACAGGTGGAAAAGTATTCCATGCTCATGGATTGGAAGAATCAATATTGTTAAGGTGTTCATTCTACCTAAGGCTATCTACAGATTGAACACAATACCCATCAAGTTATCAGCAACATTCTTCTCAAACCTAGAAACAACAATACAGGAATTCATATGGAAACATAAACAACCACAAATATCCAAAACAATCCTCAGCAAAAAAAATACAAAGCAGGAGGTATCACACTTGCAGACTTTAAACTTTATTATAAAGCTACAATAATCAAAACAGCCTAGTATTGGTACAAGAACAAGCATATAGACCAATGGGATAGAATTGAGATTCCAGAAGCAACACCTCAATTTCTCAACCAACTCATCTTCAACAAAGCCTCCACCACCAACCACTGGGGAGAGGAGAATCTATTCTAAACGGTGCTTGGAAAACTGACTGACCACATGCAGAAGATTGTACCCAGAACAAAAATTAACTCTAAATGGATCACAGAGTTAAAAATAAAACCTCAAACTGTAAAAACCTTAGAAAATGCAGGAGACACTCTTTTGGAACTTGGAACTGGCAACCAATTCTTGATCGATACCTGAAGTGCCCAGGGCATAAGAGATAATAACATAGACAAGTGAGGCCTCATCAAACTGACAAGCTCCTACAAAGTCAAAGAAACTGTCAAGGGAGCAGGGAGCCAGCCCACAGACTGGGAAAAATATTTGCCAACTCCATGTTTGGCAAAAGCCTAGCATCTAGGATTTAGAAGGAACTCAAACGTGCTGTAAAACAACAACAACAACAACAACAGAAAACATCCCCATTAAAAAGTGGAGAAAAGATATGAATAGACAGTTATCAAAAGAAGACATATGAGCTGTCAACAGATATATGAAAAAGTGTTCATCCTCACTAGTCATCAAAGAAATGCAAATTAAAACTATACTGAGATACCACCTAAATCCAGTCAGAATGACCATCATCAATAACAAAAAAATAACATATGCTGGAGAGGATGTGGCAAAAAGGGAACACTTCTACACTGTTGGTGGGAGCATAAACTAGTATAGCTTCTGTGGAAATCAGTGTGGCGATTCCTAAAAGTTCTAAAAATCAATGTTACATATAACACAGCAATCCCTCTATTGGGAATATACCCAGAAGAACTAAAATCATTTTATAAAAAAGATACCTGCATACATATGTTTATCTCAGCATTGTTCACTGTAGCAAGAACATGGAACCAACTGTACTGCCCATCAAAAGAGGACTGGATTAAAAAAAATGTGGTACATATACACAATGGAATATTACATAGCAATAAAGAAGAACAAAATCATGAACTTCACAGCAACCTGGATGGAATTAGAGTCTATAATACTCTGATCTTTCACAGAAACAAAGAACTGAGTATTACATGTTCTCACTCATAAGTGAACTTTGAACAACTTCCATAATATTATAAGAAAAGGATTGACAATAGTGGGAAACTGTGGGGGGAGGGGTGGTAAGGAGGTGGGAGTGGCATTAGTCGAAATCTACTTGGGGAAGATGGGGCACACCTCATCAACAAGGGTACCTACACAATGAATATTTGTATACCCAACCCTGAATTGTACCTCACAATTTTAAATTAAAAAAATAATAAAATATTAAGTACAATAACTCCCCTACATATGAATGTGTTTCATTCTAAGAATGCGTCCATAAGTCCAATTTTTTTCAAAAGTCCAACAAAGTTAGCAGGGAAATCCAACTAGCACAATCGACTATGTAGTACCAGTTATATCACCACTGCATTTATGCTTGCTTCTGGACATCCTGTTCTTGAAATAAAGATACTGTACTACTGTACTCAATACAGTACTATACAGTAAAGTACACAAAAAAGCACAACCACTTGTAGAGTATGCATGCACATAACAATGTATTCCAGACATGTGAACTTACTTGATTAAGTTTACAGGATTTGTATGTAGGGGTCTTACTGTAGGTTATGCATTTCTTTAATTAAAACTATCACATAATTGTTTAAATTAGTTTTAAAAAATGTACCGATCCATATGGACTTCACAGCAACTTGGATGGACTTAGAGTCGAACTATCATGGAAACAAAGAATAGAGTACCATATGTTGTCACTCATAAGTGGACCTTGAACAATTATAATACTATAAGAAACGAATTGGCAGTAGTGGGAAACTGTCAGGGGAGGGGTGGTGGGACTGGCTGTTGAGGGAAACTGCTAGGGGAGGGAGAGGCATACCTCATCAACAAGGGTACCTGCATAATCAACGTTTGTACACCTAACCCTGAATTGTACCCCACTGGCCTTCATAAGGTCACTCATCTAGGATTTTTTAAAGAATGTGTTTCATATTTCTTATACCAAACTGAAGCAACTTGACCACATAGCTAAAAGAGAGCTCACTTTCCCTTAAACTCCCATATTGGCACCCCTTATTTGTATTTGTGTATTTTCATTTTTCTGAAATTTGCACTAATTATTTTATGTATGCTATTTATGTAACGGTTTTATCTCTTCTGTCAGCGTGTGAGCTCCTTGAAGACAGATATGCTGTCAGATTAATTTCTGTGTCTTAAGTGTCAAAACATGTCCTGGCCTATAGTATATGTTCATTAATTGCTTATTGAATAAATATTTAACCTTTAATTTTAAAACTATATATATTTATAATAATAATGTCATTTCAAGCTATCTCAGTATAATAAAACTTAAATTTAGTATGAAACACCCTGAGACATTAGCAGCATAGATCTGTAGTTTCATACAAAAAGTCAGGAATTAAGTGGGGCACAAATTAAAAAGTTAATCAGTCCCTAGTTCTAGATTATTGGAGTGGGGCAAACAACCATCAGCCTAACACTAAGTACCCAAGGTGGAGTGTATAAACTAGATTTACACCCAAACAAACGTTGCTATTCAAGTAGACGATAGCTGGTATATATATCACAACAGTAAGAGTAGAATTGCATTCTGGTGTGTGCAATAGGTTTTAAAAAATCTATCTTGTATAGAGAAAGAACCAAGCCACTGCTTACAGTTATAGTGAGGGACTTGCCCAGGCATTGCAAATAGATTTCATCTTATATGTCAACTGAAATTGATGCTTGGGCATGCCTCCAGCCCTGGTTTTAACTGGAGCATAAAACCACATTTAAGTTAACCTGCTCTCTCTCTCTCTCTCTCTCTCTCTCTCTCTCTCTCTCTCTCTCTCTCTCTCTATATATATATATATATATATATATATATATATACATGCATACACACACACACACATATACATATTCACACATACTTATGAGAAATAGGTATGAGTAATATTTGGACAATATTACAAAGCACAAATTTTATAGAGAAAAAAGTCCTAGCTTAATGAGCATGTCAGGTTTAAAACGTGAAAAAAGATTAATTTTAGGGCAGACCCCAATTTTAAGTGTTGTACTCCAGTTATCCTGACTGCCCTGGCCAGTATTTGTCTAAAATGTGCATGATATTTGACCAATTTATTACAAAGATTATTTCCAGAAGCTAAGTGGGGATAAGGAAGGTGAAGACTGACAAGTTCTCTAGAGTTAAGTTAAATCTTAATTTCTGTTTCATACTTAATGACATCTCTAAAATATTTAAATGGATAAAAACTCTCCTTGCCTTCTTCTGGAGAGCTCAAAGAATAGATTCCTGGCACAGCTTCACATCTCATCAGTGATTTGTGATAGTTCAGAGAATACTGCTTTCCCATTTACCCTCATGCTTTCTTGGGTGGGATCCCAGCTGATGGAATCTCAACGTTATGTACATCTTTAGCTGAGTATAAGCTGTTGGCATGGGCTCTACCAGTATTGGGAAGAGACTGCCATGGATTTCCTGTGTATCACTCTTGGATAGCTCTGAACAGGTTTGAAATTCTTAGAGCAAAATAAAGACAATATTTAAAAACAGGATATTCGAAGACATCCTGTGCTATTTGCTTCCAAATTGCAACAATGGCAATAACAATCCCAGTCTGCATTAACTTGTTTAGAGAGATATATTTTTGCTGCACTGCATTTGAATGGACTGTAGGTAAATTAGAATATTCTGGCATGTCCTATTCAGTAGTGTAAAATGTATGCAGAGCAACTGAAATCCTGTTATACTAACTGCTCTACCATTAAGCTTCCAAGAATAAGAACCAAGAATATATTAGACATTGAATGTTCAATGTGCTAAAAATGAAATGAGACACTGAAATTGCGCTTTTTTTGTTGTTATTTCCAACCATGTTTAATGTCTCAACACATTAAAAAGTATGTACTTTTTTTGCCATTTTACAAATGAGGAATCTGAGTCTTAAGTACTTAAGTAGTGTGCAAGATATCACACAATATGAGAACCAGGATTAAAATGAAAGTATTTAGAGAAGATTGAGATTTCTCTAATGAGAAATAATTCTGGAAAGTAACATTGATTCCATGCTGTAATCAAAGAGTCACTGAGCATCGAAGAATTTTATGAGCAATCAGGTGTTCATTTTTGGCGACAGCAGAGAGTAGTAGAGATGGAAGTGATTTAACCCTTGGGCCAAAGGTGAACACAGATGGAAAGAACCTAAATGAAGACAGGACAGGTAGAATGGAGAAACAAACATTATAATTGAATCGTTGAATTTAAGCAGTAAACAGTTGACATAGAGTTTTGGGTTCTAGAAATAGAAACGAATGAACACATAGAAAGTAGTATACAAAAAACAGATGATGAAATATGGTAAGAACCATATAAAGTAAGAGCAAAGAAAGATAAAATTATTCAGACTGATGATTCCAGTTGAATAAGGAAGGGATAGAATGTTTACACCAAATAAGAAAACCAGAAAAATCTTATAAAAGGCATCGTAAAGATTTCCAAATGATAATATAAAGTGGAGAACTTTCAAGAATAGCAACATTAGAATCACTGACAGCCTCAACTCCAACCCTCCCTTATTTTCCATTGAGATAATCAATGGAATATTTTCAAAAGTGAGCAACTTTTATGAACACTATAAAAAAAGAAGAAGGGCATAGATGTTATTTACCTATGAAAAACGTAAAGTTATCCCCACTAGATATAATGAGGATTGGATCAAATGAATAGGAAGCAGAGAAAGACATATTTGGAGCAAGTAGGAGAGAAACAAAATCCACCGTAACATGTTTTGATTCAGAAGGTGAGACATGAGCATGAGAATTATCTGTGGGACTCTGGAAGTACATCATACTTACATACTCAATAACTTGTAAAGACCAGAAGTACACTATACTTGTATGCTAATTAATGTATGTAGACCAGAAATATATGGAACTTATCAGGATCATCAGAGTGACCTATGATTTGAGCAAACTAAGAAAACTCAAGCGGGTCAAGCAGAGTTCCAACACTGCCAAAGTTTGCTCAAAAGAATTTCCTGATAATTATTTATAAATCAAATTGCTACTTCGTTTGAAGGTCATGGAAATTAGTTTATTTATTATTTTATTCAACAAATATGTGAGAGCCTTTATTGCATTACTCTTTTTTATTGAGAGACTATTTTTACTGAAACTTACTCTCCTTATTGAGAGTCTACTGTGTGTCAGGTACTGTTGTGAGTACCAGCAATATCTCAACTAAGATGGTGCAATGTCCCTGGTCTCAAGGACTCTGCTTCCAATGAAGGGAGATAGACCCACAATAAATAAGCAGATGATGCCAAGCAATACAAGTGCTATAAAGAAAACTAAAACAATGTAAAAGCATTAGAGTATGTAGAGTGAAGAGGAAGATTTCTTTTTATAGAGAATGACAAGGAAGACTTCCCTGATAAAGTTTCTCTAAGCAGAAACCAGAGCAAATTGAGAAGGAGAAGCTATGTAGAACACTGGGGAAGATTGCTTTAGACATAGGCAATAGAGAAAAAGTCTCAAGGTAGAAGCACGCCTAGTGTATTTGAAAAATGTACAAGATGAAGTAAAAAAAAAAGGGGGATGTGGTAGTAGGAAATGAGATCAGAGGTAGAAGGGGCTAGATCATAGTGAGAAAAAAACTGAAAGTATCTAAGCAGAAGGCTGATGTAATTAGACAATCAAATTTTCAGAAATTATGCTTTCTGAAGAAATCACATAAATGCCTTGTCTGAAAATTTAAAAAATAATTAAAGAATGAAATAATGAAAGAATTATCTCTAGAAGGAACTGAGTATTAAGTATGGAATCCAATTAAATAGATGGAACTGGGTAGAAATAATTTGTCTAAATATAGTTGTAAATTTAATGATGTTTTCCTTTTGTTGCAAGAGATGTTTTCTATAGAAAAAAGGCCATCATCACAGAATAAATAAAAGATACAATATAGAGAAAGGGGATGAGTAAAATTGATTAACTGCTTTTCTACAAAAACAATAAAAACATCTGTCTATTTTTTTTTATTATGTGGGAAGTTCAGTATAAATTTAAGAATGTTTTGACAAGCTGTGATATGACCATTTCTGGAATTAAATGCAGAATGGTTTTTTTTTCAAATAATAATAAACATTATCTATAAAAAGTCTAGTTAATAATATTGTATAGTATAATTTACATTTACTAAGAGAGTAGGTTTTAAATATTTCAGTACACAAAACATGGAACTATGTGAAATGATGGATATAATAATTAGCATGATTGTGGTAGTCATTTCACAATGTATATATAAATCATCATGTTGTATACCTTAAAGATATACAATTTTTATTTGTCAATTATACCTCAGTAAAGCTGAGGTTTAAAGTCTAGGTGAAAATAAAAAAGAATACAAATTAAAAGAAGCTTATAAGAAGGTGGAAGAAGCAAAAATCAAGCATAATGTTAGTGGTGAGAAATGAAAAGGTATGAAATGTCTTATAGAAAGAAAAATATTCTCAAACTTTCAGGCTTTTTATCTTGTGATAAGTTACTTATGAGAGACATAGTAATAATAAAATACAGAAAGGCCACACAGAGCCCAATAGACAGCAATATATCAACAAATAAACAAAATAATAAACATAAAAATTAAGCACAACAATATTTGAAATAAAAAAATAATTTATGTCAACAAAGTATACTATCTCTAATAAAAATGAGCAATTGTAAAGCTCTATGTGCTATCATAACATCACAAAATATAAAAATGAATTTCTAAAAATTATATAAAAAAGAAAGATAAGAAGAAAAGAAGGAAAAAAAGAAAAAAAAAACTGACCAAAACACAGTACAGTCCATTACTGTGTAGATTGTGCATACAGCTGTTGGAATATGACAGATCAAGTGAAGGTGATAAATAAACATATAAATCACGTTATAATCTAAGCAACAAATGTGAAAATATAAGTATGTAAATAATTTGTCAGGAAGTCCTTTGGCTGCACTTCAAAATATGTCCAGAATCTCATTATACATAATCACCTTTAGTATTACTATCCTCATCCAAGCAGGAAACAGCTTTTCATTTTATTCAGAATAAAAGCCCTGGCTGATGAGGATATACAAGTTGTAGACTTCCATTGACTCTCTCGTCCCAACTCTTATCACTGCCCATACCCCTGTGGAACGCTGGATTTCAGTTACTCTGGCATTCTTACATTTCTATCCATAAAGGCTATTCCCCCTATTGGATATTCTTTTCTGAGGTACCTGCATGATTCCTTTCATCAGACATGACCTTCTCCACTTACTCCTGCTCTCTTTACTATTCTTTATTTGTTGCATAGTACTTACTATCTTCTAAGTATAATGTAATTTACTCATTCATTATATTATTTATCTGTACACATACATACACAGAAACACATACACACACACACACACACACACACACACACACACACACACACACACACACACATACTCTTACTAGAATGGAAGCTCCATGAAGACAGGGCATTTGCCTCTTCTATTCACTCATATATTCTAATGTCTAGGACACTGTCTGGCATGTGGTAGGTGCGCAATGAATACTTATGGCATGAATTAAACTATATATATATATATATATATATAGACACACACACACATTTATCATTATTTCTAACTGTGAATAATATTCACCCATTCATTACACATAATATTATAGAAATATATAACATGGCCGGACGCAGTGACTCAAGTCTGTAATTTTAGCACTTTGAGAGGCCGAGGCGAGTGGATTGTCTGAGCTCAGGGATCCGAGACAAGCCTGGGCAACTTGGTGAGACCTCATCTCTACAATAAATCAAAAATAAATCAATAAATAAGCCGGGTGTGGTGGCATGTGTCTGCAGTTACAGCTACTTGGAAGGCTGAGATGGAAAGATCACCTGAGCCCAGCAGGTAGAGGCTGCAGGGGCCGTGAGCGTATCACTGCACTCCAGTCTGGGTGACAGAGTAAGACTATAGCTCAAAAAAAAAAGAGAAAAGAAATACATAACATGAGAAGTAATTTTAATGCAGTGTTAAGAGTTAAAAGGCAATTAGCATAAAAATATACTTAATATGCTATATTTTGTGCAAGGAAAAAAATCTGTATTTGTATGAATGTATGAGCAATAAAAAGTGTTGCAAAGGTATCACCAAATTCCCTGTGATGCTTATATGTCAGTGGTGACTGGGTGATTTTTATTTTGTTTTTATTTTGTATCTCCCAGATTTTCTATAAGGCACAGACATTAATTTTAAATGATAGCAAAGGATAAATATTGTTTTTAAAAAGTGATAGGACTGTCTCGACCAAAGTTATTCTAAAATGTTCTATAAAACTATCTTAGGTAACTTGCAAAACCGAAATAAAAGCCAGGAGACAGATCGCTGGATGAAAACATTCCTAAAAGAGACCACTAAAATATGACAAGATTCTGCAAATAGGTTTTATTATATATATATATTTGATCAGATGGTAGTAGCCATCTGGAGCCAGAGTTGAGAAAGATTTTAAGGCCATGTACAGGTTCGGTGGAGGAGTGTTGTGAATGTTTAGGCATGTCACCCTGAGTAAAAGAGAAAGTGGCAGCATGCCTAACATCCTAAATTTAATGTTTCCAAAATGAATGGCCTTAAATCAGTGAGCAGGGTTAAATTATGTAATAAATTTTGTTTGGAACAATTGCTGGTTTGAACAATGTCAAATTTGATTTTTATGTCACACATCCATCACATTATATACCAAAGGAGGGTGTGAAGGCTTAGGAGTATTAGTGTATGATAATTTTAGAAGCATAGAAAAAATAGAGGATTAATTATTATCTTCAGATTAAAAAGGGATGCTTCATTCATAAAGAAATGATAAGAAATAACAAAAAAGAAAAAAAATTCTTAGTGTTAACCATAAAAATTACATAGCTAGATAATAATCAGAATGAAATGTCATAAACAATAATTCTTGTTGGTAGAGGGACACATTTAATTTTTTCTACACTTTTATTTTTTCTCAATTTTCTATCATAAATATGCATTATCTTTGAAATTAGAAAAGTACATATATTACCAAAAGAAACATTTATTTTCTACAAAGGTTGAAATAAGGTAGAAAGAGCGAGGCAAGATCTGGTGAGGTATCAGAAGTAAAGACAAAGTACTTAGGAGTCATCTCTTCAGAGTAGAAGCATGAAGGATGAAAGCAACTTTCAATTATCTTACATCCAAAACTGACAAGGGTCAAGGAGTGTTCTGTCAGCATGAAGGGCTTCCAGTGCACTCCACAAACTTGAATCAATTAAAAACAGTTTCTACTTTTCTCTTTTGTTTTTGTTTGGTTTGTTTTTTCATCAGTCCTCCCTTTCGTAGTGTCAGGCAAGGAATGAAAATGACCCTCCTGCTTGGTGGCTGTTCCCTTCCTTTACTGGGCTCCTACAAGTCTGGCCACGTACCTCAGTTCCAGGGCATCCCACAGGGTAGTGGGATCACTTGTTAGCACATCTACCTTTCCAGCAGACTCGGAGTGCCTGCAGAACAGAGCCTGCATCCTTTCACCTCTCTCTGTACTCAGCACCCTCAGCACCCAGCCCATTGCCTAACCATTAATGATCCTGCAAAACAAACAAACAAAAACAGATAAATAAATGATAAGTGGTGAATGGCATGGTGACAGAGAAAAACAAAATCCTACTATCATTTTTGTCTAATCAATTATTTCTCAAAGATTGAAAGGAACTCAGAGTCAACATCTAAACCAAGTAATATAGTAGAAAGAAGATGGGTCATATTAACACAGAACCCAGACTTTGGAGTCAAATAGATCCAATTTCAAATGTTAACCTTACAATCCCTTAGCTTACACACTGACCATCTGTAAATGGCAAACATAATATGCATCTCCTAGGGCTGTTATTGGAATTAATGAAATAATAAATGGGAAATACTTTACAAATTGCTTAGTGCTACATGAAATCATGGACTATTATTATTATTATTATTATTATTATTTTGTGTGTGTGTGAGAGAGAGAGAGAGAGAGAGAGAGAGAGAGAGAGAAAGATTTGGAGTCACCTGGGAAACGTGTAAACAAGAGATTCCTAAGCTTCTCTCGCATAGGCTCTCATCTCTCATTCAAGGATCCGGATAGATGCCCAGGGATCTGCATTTTATTTTTATTTTTTTATTTTAAATAAGTAAGGTACAATTCAGGATTAGGTATACAAATGTTCATTATGCAGGAAACTTTGTTGATGAGATGTGCCCCCCCCCACTCGGCAGTTTCCCACTACTGCCTATCCTACTCCCTCCCCAAACCCCCGGCAGTTTCTCACTATTAAAATCTTAAGGAAGATCTAGATTTTGCAATTGTTACATATAGAAACAAAATTTATCTTGAATTTTTCCAATATACGACAGAGAATTTGCTCTTTCCAAAGATTATGGTGAATTCATCTGACTACAAAGCAATACAGATTATTTATAAGCATTCTCACCTTCTACAGCTACACTTTTGGGAATTTTCATCATTTTTTTTCCTTGTACCTGATACATAGTAGGGATTTACTAGTTATCTGTTTCATTCTTATCTTGTGCTATCAAAGAGACGTAATAATTTATCAAATTGTTTCACAACCTATCTTCTGTACTAATTTTTTTCTCTTTTGTATAAAAAAGAAGTGAGATAGTAAGGTACATGCAAAGTGAATTTTAAAATGACTGTTTGAATAGTTTATCTCATGTTATCTTTGAGTTAGATCTATATGACAAACAGATCGATATTACTTTATTTTCCTCCTGGAAAACCCATTCACAATTTTAAAGGTGAAACTGGAATTTAGCTACATTCCGATAATAAAATACTAAGATGTGTCATATGGGTAATTATTATGTGTGAGGAATTGAACTAGGGTGGTACACCACACGTGATATCTCTAATTTTCACAGCAAACTCATAAAGTGGGCATGAGTAGCAACATTTGATTCCAGATGAGAAAATCAATACTAAAAAAAATTGTTACTTTTTTAGCATCAATAGTTGGTGGGGGGGAAATAGATCATTGTGTTAACTTAACAATTGTTCAAAGCTCAAGACTAATGGAAGCCAAATGGCAATGTAAACAAAACAAACTAAAATTTTAAAAAGATGGAAAATTGCAAAGAATATAAGTTGAAAAAAAAACAAAGGAAGAGAGATTTTTACGATACATAGACTTGGGAATGATGGGTGGGGGGAAGAAAAGATGACTGCTGAGCAGATATGAGGTGGATGAAGATGAACAATGAACTGGGCTTCCTGACAATCTGACATAAAGCAAACAAGAGAAAATGAGAGCAGTTGTGTGAAAGGAGCTTGTAAGAATCCTCCGCAACAAGTACAAAGCAAAAGAAAGGCCCAAACCTCATAAGCTCATTGTGCAAAAATAGAATTCCTTAATAAAAAGAGAAACAAAGTGTACTAAATTTTTAAAAATATAAAAATGTACAGCTTCATAATGACAAAAATGTAGAAGAAAAGAAAAAAAAGGTTTGGGATGAAGTGGCCTCTCCTCTTTGGTGTATCTCACTAACAGAGTTATTAATTAGGAAACTTGACCGGTTATAAAGACCTAGAGATCTTTGTTACCAACTTCTGAGACTTGGTAGTATTGAAAAATGAAGCTCTCATTGTTTTTCAACATGTGATTGGCTCTGAATGCAATGCTCTCTTTGTTGAATCTCAAACCAGTGTTGTGTGTTGCTTAAGTCTGTGTCTTCTTTAGGGATCCTTTTTTTTTCAATCAATGAATATTTAGAATATTTGTGAAGCTATTGCTTAATACATTTTTTAAACGCAGGTTTTAAGAATTATATTTGAAATATTATCTCACTTTCTAACAAAATGCTTTTTTTTCTCATGTTGAAAGCTGTTTAATAAGTTTTATTCTCTATATCAGTGATTTGTTTTAACTGCACCTGAAATAAATTATCCTTAAGCTAACACGCATTTTTCTTTCAAACAAGACTTATTGTGGCAATTAACACATTTTGAAACTCAAAAGTAAAGTAAATAATGTATACATATTTTAATTCAAGTTGACAAACTGTTAGATCTCTCAAAAAATGTCAAATATAAATGAAAGTTAAATCTTTTTTTTTCTTTTTCTTTTCTTTTCTTTTTTTTGAGTCTACTCCAATGCCCAGCCTGGAGTGAAGTGGCACGCTCACGGCCACCCCAGCGTGGATCTGCTGGGCTCAGACGATTCGTCTGCCTAAGCCTTCCAAGCAGCCGGAACTACAGGCGCGCGCTACAATGCCCGGTTAATTTCTTATTTATTGTAGAGAACAGGTTTCGCCAACTTGCCTGGGCTGGTCTTGATCCTGGGGTCTCAGGCAATCCATTTACCTCAACCTCCCAAAATGCTGGGATTACAGGCTGTGCCACTGAGCCTGGCCTACATCTTTTAATTTCTCTTAGAAGTGCATAAATGTTAATCATTTTAAGGGCAAAATGAGAAAAACTGACAAAATTATCATCACAGATAATAATACAGGTTATTCAGAGCAATAAAACAGACCTTTATGAGATACAGCCAGAAGATAACTATTCGTGTATTTATTACAATTGAAAATTTGATCACTTAATTTCAGGAAAGAAATAACAATACTTGAATAATAATTTTGTAGAATGATCATTTACAAATATGAATGAATTCAGAAAATTTAATTTTATTTATTTTATTTCATAAATTATTGATTAATATTCAAAATGAGATGACAGTATTTCTGCTATGTAGTTTTCTACATAGAAGTGCCAAGAATATTATATTTGGCAGACATTTCTCAAAACTTATAGCAAGTGGAAAATGTTTCTTCTTTACTGCAACATACAACATACCCCTTTTATTATTTGCTTATGTTCTAGGGGAAAGTGAAAGAGTTCTGATAACACTGTCTATTTATTTTTGAATTAATATGCAGTATATTTATAAATGAATTCCAAAAGGGAGAACTTTAGTTAGATATAACATGCAACCACAATAAAGAAAAAGCAAAAATTAATAGCTACAATTTAAAAATAAGAAACTCAAAATACAAAAGGCTGTATGAAAAACTATCAGGTAATATATACCATATAAAAAATGAAAGCAATATATATTTAATAAGTCCATGATATAAAGTCAAATTACAAGTAGGATTAATTATTTAGGTTTCAATGCTTTTATTATAAGAAACAAATTCAAAGCAAAACGTACAGAATAGAATCACAAAAATATAAACAATTAAGTCGAAAAAGGAAACTGATGAAATTGATAAATACAACAAATAACTTATTTATTTAGAAAAATACATTTTCAAAATATCAAACTAGTATAATCAAGACAAAATGAAAAACATAAGTATAGAAAACATTATAAATAATAATGAGTCATGTGCCAGATAGAGATGTCTTTCTTTTTTTTTTAATCAATATTTTTTATTATGATTTTGTGGGGTACAGTTAAGGGTTAGGTGTACAATTACGTTTCATTCAGGCACCCTGTTGATAAGAGGTGTTTCCCCATCCCCAGACAGATATTTGCGACTGTTAATCCCATCTCCCTCCCCCCCCATAGTTTCCCAGTACCGTCAGTCATTTTCTTATAGTATTACATTGGATGTTCAAGGCCCATTATATGAGTGAGAACATGTGATACTCGGATCTTTGTTTCTGTGAGAGGTCACTCAGTATTATAGACTCTAGTTCCATCCAGGTTGCTGTGAAATTCATGATTTTGTTCTTTTTTATGGCTGCGTAGTATTCCATCGTGTATATGTACCACATTTTTTAATCCAGTCCTCTTTTGATGGGCAGCATGGTTGTTTCCAGGTTCTTGCTATTGTGAACAACACTGCGATAAACATACATGTGTAGGCATCTTTTTGATAGAATGATTTGAGTTCTTCAGGGTATATTCCCAGTAGGGGGATTGCAGGGTCATATGGAAGGTCAATTTTTAGAGCTTTTAGGAATCGCCACACTGCTTTCCACAGAGGTTGCAGTAGTTTACACTCCCACCAGCAGTGTAGAAGTGTTCCCTTTTCACCACACCCTCTCCAGCAGCTGTTATTTTTTGAGTTGTTGATAATTGCCATTCTGACTGGAGTTAGGTGGTATCTCAGTGTGGTTTTGATTTGCATCTCCCTGATGATTAGTGAGGTTGAGCATTTCTTCATGTGTTTGTTGGCTGCTTGGATGGCTTCCTTTGGGAAGTGTCTGTTCATATCTTTTGCCCATATTATAATGGGGTTATTTGTTTTTTTTCTTTTCAGCACATTTGAGTTCCTTGTGGATCCAAGATGTTAAGTCTTTGTCAGACCTGGTGTAGGCAAATACTTTTTTCCAGTCTGTAGGCTGTCTCCCTGCTCTTTTGATGGTTTCTTTGGCTTTGCAGAAGCTTGTCAGTTTAATGAGATCCCACTTATCTATCTTATCTCTTATGACCTGTGGGTTTCGGTTTTGTTCGGTTTTGTTCAATTTCCATGAGGGTATGTCCTTCATTTTCTAAGATTCGTATGGTTTGAGGTTTTACATTTAGGTTTCTGATCCATTTAGAGTTAATTTTTGTGTATAGGGATAGATAGGGGTCCTGTTTCAATCTTCTGCATGTGGTCAGCCAGTTTTCCCAGCACCATTTACTGAATAGGTTCTCCTCTCCCCAGTGGTAGGTGGTGGAGGCTTTGTGGAAGATGAGTTGGTTGAGAAATTGAGGTTTTGCTTCCGGAATCTCAATTCTATTCCATTGATCTATATGCCTGTTCCTGTACCAGTACCAAGCTGTTTTGATTATTGTAGCTTTATAATAAAGTTTGAAGTCTGGTAATGTGATAACACCTGCTTTGTTGGTTTTTTTTTTTTTTTTTGCTGAGGAATGTTCTGGCTATTCTTGGTCATTTGTGTTTCCATATGAATTCCTGTGTTGTTAT
>NW_007259506.1:88618-118727 GCF_000164805.1 Carlito syrichta
TAAGGTTCTTATGGTTTGAGGTTTTACATTTAAGTCTCTGATCCATTTGGAGTTAACCTTTGTGCATGGGGATAGATAGGAGTCCTGTTTCAATCTTCTGCATGTGGAGAGCTGTATTTCTAAACTAAAAATATAATTTTAATTTTAAATTTTGACAATCCGCAGAGGAATCATAAAATCATAAATTCAACAAAACTAGTTGAAGGAATAGAAAACTCAGTCAACTTAAGGAAAGAAAAAGCTAAGTAATATAATCCGAAAAATAATTTCGCATAGTTTTATGATTGTCAAAATTGAAGAAATATGTTCTATAAACTACTTCAGAGTAAAAGCTAAAAGGGAAAGTTTTATAATTTATTGTATCATAACTTTGGTATCAGAACATGACAAAGATGGGAGAGAAGAAGAAAAGGTCAATCTCCGGAACAGAGTTACCAAAATCCTAAATTAAATTTAGACACATGATGAAATGTATGATTATATTTTATCTGGAAATGACAGAATGGTTTAAAGTTTTTTAAAACATTGTCTAGCTATATTGAGGCATAATGGACAAATGAAGTTACATAAATTTAAGGTGCAAAAGTGATTAATTAATACATGTATACATTGTGAAATGATTACCATCAAGTTACAACATCCATCACCTTACAGAGTTACTGTGTTACTGTGTGTGTGTGTGTGTGTGTGTGTGTGTGTGTTAAGAACGCTTATAATCTATTCTTCTAGTAAATAGCAATATACAATAGACTACTATTGTTAACTATAGCTACCATACTCTACATTAGTTCCCCAAATATATTTATCTTATAACTCGGTTTCTACAGTTTGACTAATGTTTTCTCATTTTTCCAAGCTCTCTAACCTTGGCAACCACCATTTTACTCTTTGTCACAATGAATTTGACATTTTTAGATTCCATATATATATATATAAGTGAGATCATACAGAATTTGTTATTCTTTGTATGGATTATTTCATTTATCATAATGCCTTCTAAGTTCATTCATGTTATAACAAATAGCAAGACTGCCTTTTTTCAGTGGGAGAATGATGCCATTGTGTGTGTGTGTGTGTGTGTGTGTGTGTGTGTTTGTCACATTTTTTTCATTCACCTATTGATGGACACCTAAACTGTTCACAAACCTTAGCTTTTATGAATAATGCTGCAACAAGCACTAGACATTGGAGTGCAGATATCTATTCCAGACACTGAAGCTGCTTGCTTAGAATATATATGTAGAAGTGGAATTATGGTGTTCTATGACAGTTTTATTTTTAATTTTTAAAGAAACCTTCTTACTATTTCTCATGATGGCTGCACCAATTTGCATTCCTACCAAAAGTGAATACAAGTTCCATTTGGTCCACATTCTTTCCAGCACCTCTTATCTCTTCTCTCTTGGATAGCAGTGATTCCAATAAGTGTGAGATGATACCTCCTAGTGGTTTGAATATTCATTTATTTGATAGTTTGATGCTGAGCAAACTTTTATGTATTCATTGACCATGTGCATGTCTTCTTTGGGAAAATGTCTATTCAGACATAGTGTCCATTACTAATGTGTTTTTTTTTGTTTGTTTTTGTCTTGCTATCAAGTGGCATATATATTTTGGGTATTAACCACTTATTACATATATGGCATGCAAATATTTTTTCCAATTTCTTTTTTTTTTAATAATCAATATATTTTATTATGATATTGTGGGGTACAGTTAAGGATTGGGTATACAATTATACTTTGTTCAGTCACCCTTGTTGATAAGAGGTGTCTCCCCATCCCCAGACAGATATTTACTACCATTAATCCCATCTCTCTTCCCCTGCCCCCCCCCATAGTTTCCCACCACTGTCAGTCATTTTCTTATGGTAATATGTTTGATGATCAACGTCCACTATATGAGTGAGAACATGTGATACACAGATCTTTGCTTCTGTGAGAGGTCGCTCAGTATTATAGACTCTAGTTCCATCCAGGTTGCTGTGAAATTCATGATTTTGTTCTTTTTTATGGCTGCATAGTATTCCATTGTGTATATGTACCATTGTGAACAATGCTGCAGTAAAAAATACATGTGCAGGTATCTTTTTTATAGAGTAATTTAAGTTCTTCAGTGTATATTCCCAGTAGGGGGATTGCGTGGTCATATGGGAGGTTGATATTTAGAGCTTTTAGGAATCGCCACACTGCTTTCCACAGACGTTGCACTAGTTTACACTCCCACCAACAGTGTAGAAGTGTTCCCTTTTCGCCACACCCTCTCCAGCAACTGTTATTTTTAGTTATTGATAATTGCCATTCTGACTGGAGTTAGGCAGTATCTCAGTGTGGATTTGATTTGAATCTCCCTGATGATTAGTGAGGTTGAACATTTCTTCATGTGTTTGTTGGCTGCTCAGATGTCTTCCTTTGAGAAGTGTCTGTTCATATCTTTTGCCCATTTGATAATGGGGTTTGAGTTCCTTATAGATGCAAGATGTTAGGTCTTTGTCAGAACTGGAGTTGGAAAATACTTTTTCCCAGTCTGTAGGCTGTCTCCCTGCTCTCTTGATGGTTTCTTTGGCTCTGCAGAAGCTTGTTAGTTTAATGAGGTCCCACTTGTCTATCTTATATCTTATGGCCTGTGGGTTTCAGGTTTTATTCAGGAATTGGATGCCAGTTCCGATTTCCATAAGGGTATGTCCTACATTTTCTAAGGTTCTTATGGTTTGAGGTTTTACATTTAGGTCTCTGATCCATTTGGAGTTAATTTTAGTGTGTGGGGATAGATAAGGGTCCTGTTTCGATTTTCTGCATGTGGTCAGTCAGTTTTCCCAGCACCATTTACTAAATAGGTTCTCCTCTCCCCAGTGGCAGGTGGTGGAGGCTTTGTCAAAGATAAGTTGGTTGAGAAATTGAGATTTTGCTTCTGGAATCTCAATTCTGTTCCATTGGTCTATATGCCTGTTCCTATACCAATACTAAGCTGTTTTGATGATTATAGCTCTACAGTAAAATTTGAAGTCTGTGATACCACCTGCTTTGTTTTTTTTTGCTGAAGATTGTTCTGGCTATTCTTGGTCGTTTTTGTTTTCATATGAAATCCTGTGTTGTTTTATCTAGGTCTGAGAAGAATGTTGCTGGTAATTTCACTGGTATTGCATTAAATCTGTAGACTGCCTTAGGTAGGATGGACATCTTCACAATGTTGATTCTTCCCATCCATGAGCATGGGATATTTTTCCACTTGTTTGTGACATCTTTGATTTCTTTGAGCAGAGTTTTGTAGTTTTCATTGTAAAGGGCTTTCACATCTCTGGTTAGGAAGATGCCAAGGTATTCCATTTTTTTTACGGCTATTGTGAATGGAGTTGTGCTTTTTATTTGCATTTCTGTTTGTTTATTATTGGTGTAAAGAAAGGTGATTGTCTTTTGCACATTTATTTTATATCCTGACACTTTGCCAAAGGCCTTTATCAGTGTAAGGAGGTTTTTGACAGATTCTCTTGGGTTTTCAAGGTGCACGATCATGTCATCTGCAAAGAGAGATAACTTGACTTCCTCTTTTCCTATTTGGATACCCCTGATTGCCTTCTCTTCTCTGATTGTTCTAGCCAGGACTTCCAATACTATGTTGAACAGGAGGGGTGAGAGTGGGCATCCTTGTCTTTCAATTTGCAGGGGAAACGGTTCCAATTTTTGTCCGTTTAGGAGTATGCTAGCTGTGGGTTTCTTGTAGATGGCTTTTACTATTTTGAGGTATTTTCCTCCATATGTCTAGATGTTCGAGCGTTTTTATCAAGAAGGGTGCTGTATTTTATCAAAAGCTTTTTCTGCATCTAATGATATAATCATGTGGTTTTTGTTTTGACATCTGATGATGTATTTAATTACATTTATGGTTTTATGAGTGTTGAACCCATCTTGCAGCCCAGGGATGAAGCCTACTTGGTCATGATGAATGATTATTGAGATGTGTTGTTGAATCTGGTTTGCTAGGATCTTGTTGAGAATTTTAGCATCTATGTTCATCAAAGATATTGTCCTGTAGTTCTCTTTCTTTATTGGGTCTTTACCTGGCTTGCGTATCAAAGTGATTTTACCTTCATAAAATGATCTGGGGAGAGTTCCATCTTCTCAATCACCCGGAATACCTTCAGTAGGATTTGTAACAGCTCCATCTCAAATGTCTTATAGAATTTTGCTGGAAAGCCATCTGATCCAGGGTTTTTTTTTTTTTTTTTTTTTTGTAGGTAGTTTTCTTATTACGTAGTCAATTTCTTTGATTGTTATTGGTCTATTTAGGGTCTCAATTTCTTCTTCTTTCAACCTAGGCAGGTTGTGTGATGACAAAAAGTCCTCTATTTCCTTAAGGTTTTCAAGTTTGTTTCCATACAAGTGTACATAGTAGTCTTTAATGATCGTTTGTATTTCTTCAGGGTCAGATGTGACTTCATCTTTTGTGTTTCTGATTGTGCTTATTTGGGTTTTTTCTCTTTTTCTTGGTCAGTCTAGCTAGGGGACCATCGATCTTGTTTATTGTTTCGAAGAACTAGCTTTATGCTTCATTGATTTTTTTGTATTATCTTTTTATCTTCTATGTCCTGAATTTGTGCTTTTATTTTGATTATCTGGATTCTTCTGCTGAAATTAGGGTTTTTGTGGTCTTCCTTTTCCAGGTTCCTTAGGTAACATGTTAGACTGTTAGCTTGTGATCCTTCCATTTTCTTCATGTGCGTTTGTAGGGATATAAATCCCCCTCTTATTACAGCTTTCATGGTGCCCCAGAGATTTTGGTAAGGTGTTTCTTCATTTTCTTTTTTTTTTTCTGTTTTTTTCTCTTATTTATTTAATTATTTATTTTTTTGAGTTGGAGTCTCAGTCAGTCACCCAGACGGGAGTGCAGTGGCCGCTCCCAGCCAACACAGCCTCACCTGCTGGGCTACAGTGATCCTTCTACCTCAGCCTTCCGAGTAGCTGAAATTACAGGCATGCACTACCACATCGGGCTGATTTTTTTATGTATTGTAGAGATGAGGTCTCACTGCCCAGGCAGATCTCGAACTTGCGGGCTCAGGCAATCCACTCACCTCAGCCTCCCAAAGGCCTGGGATTACAGGCTGAGCCACCAAGCCTGGCTTTGTTTCTTCATTTTCATTTGTTTCCAGGTATCTTTTGATCTCTGTTTTGATTTCATCATTGACCCAGGAGTTATTTAGCATCATGATATTTAGTGTTCATGTCTTTGTGGGTTTTGGGGGGACCTTGTTGGTGTTAATGTTTATTTTTATTCCACTGTGGTCTGAGAAGTTGCATGATAAAATTTCGGTCCTATTAAATTTGCTTATGCTTAATTTATGGCCAAGTATGTGGTCGATTATAGAATATGTTCCATGTGGTGATGAGTAGAATGAGTATTCTGTGGTCTTTGGATAGCGTGTTCTGTAGGTATCGATTACATCCATTTGGTCAAAAGTCACATTGAAGTTCCAGATCTCATTGCTGATTTTTTGTCCTGATGATCTGTCTAGGGTTGTGAGTGGGGTATTAAAGTCCCCAGTTATGATGGTGTTAGACTCAATATCTTTCTTTAGTTTTCATAGAAGCTGCTTTATGAAAGTTGGTGCTCCTAAGTTGGGTGCATGTATACTTAGGATAGATATTTCTTGTTGATGGAGTGAACCTTTTGTCATTATGTAGTGTCCCTCTGTATCTTTTTTAATTTTTGATATTTTGTCTGAAATTAGGATTGCGACTCTTCCTTTCTTTTGTGTTCCATTTGCTTAAAAATTTGTTTCCCAATCTCTTACTTTGAGTCTGTGCCTGTCCTTTCTAGTGAGATGGATATCTTGAAGGTTGTATATTGTTGCCTGGTGGTATTTTATCCATTTTGTCATTCTATGTCTTTTCAGTGGTGCATTTAGTCCATTCACATTCAGGCTAATTATTTAAATATGAGAGTTTGTCCCTATCATAGAGTTCTTATAGAGTTGTTGCTCTTCCACTTAGTTTTTTATCTTTCTTTTGGTTTGGGGGTTGGTTCATTTGCATATTATTCTTTTTCCTGTACTTTTGTCAAGAACATTGTTCTTTTTTCCTTTTCTTCTGTGTTTAGTACTTTCTTAAGTGTTTCTTGTAGAGGTGGTCTGGTGGCAGCGTAAGTTCTTAGGGATTGGATATCTGGGAAAGATTTTAGTTCTCCATCACTGATGAAGCTTAACTTGACTGGGTAGGTTATTCTTGGTTGGAATTGTTTATATTTTAGGACTTTGAAGATAGGTCTCCAAGCTCTCCTAACCTGCAGGGTTTCTGTAGATGAATCTGCTGCTATTCTAATTGGTCTTCCATGGTAGGTGATCTGGCCTTTTTCTCTTGCTGCCTTTAGGATTTTTTCTTTTATACCTACTTTGTTTAGGTGAATTATTATGTGTCTAGGAGTTGGTATTTTCATTTGTTGTCATGCAGGGGTTCTCTGAATCTCTTGTGTTTGAGTTTTTGCATCACTGATTAAATAAGGGAAGTTTTCTTGAATGATCTCATGGAAAGTTTGTTCCAGTATGGTTGCTGTCTCTCTTTCTGCCTCAGGAAGGTCAATTACTCTTAGGTTTGGTCTCTTGAAGTAATCGGTCATCTCTTGAAGGTTTTGTTCTGTCTTTTTGAGCTTGTTTTCTGTGTTTTTAAGAGTTTGTTTTAGTTCTATATTTTGGTCCTCAAGCTTTGAGATTCTTTCTTCTGCTTGGGTAATTCTGCTTTCCAAGCTTATCAGTTTGTTATTTATTTCATTCACAGTATTCTTTATTACTGTTATCTCAGTTATCAGCTCCTTCCTGGTTTCTTCTTGTCTCTCCTCAATTCTTTTTAATCTCTCCATTAATGTCTTGATATCTAGGTTTGTAGCTTGAGACCAGTTATTCTAGGAACTCTTCATTGTTTGCATTCCAAAGTCAGTTTTCTCAGTGTCTGCCCTCCCAGGGGTCTGGGAGAGACCCGTATTCTTCTTGTGGTTTTTCTTCATTTGTGTAGATTTTTCTCTCTCTCCCCCCTTCCCTCCCCTTCTTTAATTCTCTTTTTCAGGGAAGGTGTGGTTGCTTTTGCTTCACTTGTGCAATCTCCTGTTCTTCCTTATGAGGGTCCTCTGGCTTTGTTCACTTTTGAGATTGGAGTGCGTGCTGTGGGCTGTACTTTTTGCAGTTTTGTGGTTTAATTGTGGGGGAAGCTGTGATTCAGAATCTATATGTTGATTCCACCATCCACCAACCGGTTTATGAGCCCACTGGAACCTACTTCTCACTGCCTTGCAATCTGTATGTGCAGTGGTATATAGGTTTGGTCCCTTGAAGAAAACGAGGTACTACAGAGGAAAATAATGGAGGAAGGAGGGGTCAATACGAGGTTAGAAAGAGAGAAGAGTGAGAGGGAAAACAGACATACATACCAATTAACAGGTGGAAAAGAGACACAAGGTCGGAGAGAAGTGAAAAAAACATGCAAACAAAATTCCCTAAAGAATACTGGTAGCTACACAAAGACAGACCAATAAAATCATGCCTTTTGATGCATTTTGCCTAACACAAACAGACGGTGTAAGTCAAAAAGCAAACACCTGGGGTAGAGGAGGGGGTCAGGGGTTCCCTCCTCTGGAGCTGAGAGCCTCTGATCAGCACCTCCTTAAGATATGCTGTTCCCTTACACAAGCATGGGGTTGAGCGCTGAGTGCCTCAACCAGGGTGGGCCCAGAGCTCCAGAGCTCCAAAGCTCCAAAGGGCAGGCAGTGAGCAGTTGGAGTGGTCCTTGGCCCCTCACAGGGTGCCTCAGCAAGAAATGGAACCAGTATCTCTGAGGGACGGGCACTCAGAGACTCCCTGGGTGACTGGTGGCTTGGTGCTTATTTTCTCCCATTTCATAGTTTTCCTTTACATAGGTTGTTGATTGTTGCCTTTACCGTGAAGAAGTTTGTTGTTGTTGTTGTTGTTTGTTTGATGTAGTACTACTTGTTTATTTTTTCTTTCATTGTCTGTATTTTTGGTGTCATGTCCAAAATTAATTGCCAAGATTAATGTAAAGGAGATTTTTCTCTATGATTTCTTTTAAAAGTTTTTTTGCTTTCAGATCACAAATTTAAGTCTTTAATCCATCTTAATTTAATGAGGGTATGACACATGGGTCTAATTTCATTCTTTCCCAGTTTTCCCTACACTATTTATTGAAGAGAATATTCTTTTCCTATTGGCTATTTTTGGTGCCATTGTCACAGATTATTCGACCTTATATAAAAGTGGGTTTATTTCTGAGCACTCTATTTTGTTTCAGTTGTCTGTGTGTTTAGTTCTATACCAGTATCATACTGTTGTGATTACTATACCTTTGTAATAGACTTTGCAATCAGGAAGTATGAAATTTCCAGCTTTGTTTTTCTTTCTCAAGATTGTTTAGGGTATTTGACATCTTAAGTGATACTGTAAACATTTTAGAATTTTTCTTTTTCTGTGAAAAGTGGCATTGGAATTTTGATAAGGATTCCATTGAATTTGTAATTTATTATGGACTGAATAGATATTTTACCAATATTAATTTATTCAATCCATAAACATGGGACAGCTTTCCATTTATGTGTGTCAACAAAATTTTGTAATTTTCAGCGTAAATATCATTCACTTTCTTCGCTAAATTTAATCCTAAGTATGTTATTGTTTTGATGCTATAGTAATTGGGTTGCTTTATTCATTTTTCAGATAGATAGTTGTTAGTGTGAAGAGGTGCAAGTAAATTTTGTATGTTGATTTTATATGTTATGACTTTACTGAGTTTGTTTATTTGTTATAATAGTTTCTGTTGGTGAAGTCTTTAGATTGTTCAGTATATAATTCTATCTCATGTATAAAAACAATTTAACTTTTTCTTTTCTGATTTGAATGGCTTCTTTTTTTCCTTACCTACTTGCTTTGGCTACTACTTCCACCACCATGTTGAATAGAAGTGGAGAAAGTGAACCCGGGCTCGGTGGCTCAGCCTGTAATCATGCGCCTTTGGGAGGCTAAGGTGAGTGGATTGCCTGAGCCAGCAGGTTCAAGACCTGCCTGGACAGTGAGACCTCATCTCTACAGTAAATCAAAAAATCAGCCGGGTGTGGTAGCGCATGCCTGTAATTCCAGCTACTTGGAAGGCTGAGGCGGAAGGATCGCCGGAGCCCAGCAGGTCGAGGCTGCGGTGGCCGGGAGCGGCCACTGCACTCCAGTCTGGGCGACAGAGTGAGACTCCAATTCAAAAAAAAAAAAAAAGAAGTGGAGAAAGTGAATATCTTTGTCTTTTTCCTGAAAGAGAAAAGTTTTCAATTTTTTACATTTGAATATATGATTATCTGTGGCTTGTTGTATATGGCCTTTATTATGTTGAAGTTTTTTCTTTCAATATCCAATTTGTTGAGAGGTTTTATGGCCAGAATACTTATGGTAAAATGTTTCTGAATGTTTTTCTACTACTATTGAGATTATAATGTGATTTTTGTTTTTCATTCTGTTGACATTATATGGCAATTTTATTTATTCACTGATTATTCTTTCTGCTTTATTGAGACAAATGTTGATGCTTTCATTGAATTTTTTTGTTTTTTAATTCCTTCTGATTTTTAGCTGTAGGATATTTGGGTTTTTTTATGATTTCAGTCTCATTGTGTCATGTATTATTTTCCTAATTTCATTTAGTTGTCTGTGTTTTCTTGTGGGTCATTGAATTTATTTCAGAAGATTATTCTGAATTCTTTGTCAGTAATTTTCTAGATCTCCATTTCTTTATAGTTGGTTGTAAGAATTTTATTAATTTTCTTTGTTGATATCATGCATTCTTAATTCTTCATACTTTTATTCCTGCACTGGTATCTGTGTATGTGACAAAGAGTGATGTCTTCTAGTCTTCACAGGATTGCTTAAGTAGGAAAGATCTTTACCAGTCAATCAAGCCTGAAGTTTTGGACTGGCCAGGTGGTAGTGTTTGCATGTAGATGAGGTTGCTATTAGGATCTTTACTCTTGTTAAGTTCCAGGTTCAGAGAAGGACACAGGTTGTGTTCTGTAATTGGGCAGGAATACTGAATAGGCCCCCTAGTTTACAAGCTATACATTATTATTAGGCAGGGCTGCCTGTCTTGCATATTTTCCAGGCAGGGCCACCAAGTACACTCGGCAGCAAGGCATGGTCATTGACTGTATTCAATGATTAGATAAGGTCAGAGGCTATTATTTTCTGTAGCCAGACCGAAATGCCAGCAGGGGACCTAGCTGGGAAGAAGTGGTGACCAAACTCCTTGACTAGATAGGGCATGGGCTCAATTCTTCAGGTGGGAAGAATCACTAGTTAGGTTCTGTAGTTGGTGAGGTTGCCAGCAGGTTCACTGTACCACAACAAGGTTAATGTTTGGGGGCTGTGAGCCTCACTCCTGCTCCTTTGTTTCTAATTGACTCCAAGTGGTCTATCCCTGAGAGTACTCTGTGTTCCCATTAGGTGAGACAAAAGTAATCCTCTTAGGGAGCATTATGGAAAGCTTGGAAGCTTGATGTCCACCTCAGTGTCTCTTTTCCTCACTGGAGAAACCATATGTCTAGAACTTCCCTCTCATTGTGCTGCTGTGCCAGTCTGGGTGAAGGGTGATGTGGTCAAAGTAAATCTGCTTTTCATAGTCTTCTGATGATGCTTCACACGGTTTTTGTGCTCTGAAGGATCGCTTTGCCTCACCCTTGGGTTCTTGAAATTTCAAAAAACCCTTTTTGTCTGTGGATAGTTGCTGTTTTGTATTTCTATGTTTTCAAAATTGGGAACAAAATTTCAACATAAGAAACAAACCTATAACAATCAGGAAGTATTTGGACAACAATTCTTTACTGAAAATGTTATCTCCAGAATTGGTCTCCTATATGTCTAATCCTGGATTTTTTTTTCTCTTTATTTTTAAAATTCTACAAATATTGGGCCATTGCCTTGTTTCCTGTCTTTGACTCCCTCCCCCACCTTGGGGATGTGAATCCTCTCTTTCCCTTCTCTTTCTCTCTGTAATTTACTTTTAAATAAACTTTTCTTTCTTCACCCAAAGAAAGAAAGAAAGAAAGAAAGAAAATTTTTAAAATATCTGATTTCCCAATACCACTCTTATCTTCCAGCACTATTGTGTAAAATTATTATTTCTCTACTATTTTTTATTACACTTTATTACATCAAATATATTGTAGACAAGTTCGCTAAGTCTGTCAACTTGAAACAATCCATTCTCCCTCCATATTTTATCATAGTTTCAGTCATATATACTAACGCTTTTAAATTTACTGCTGATATACTCACAGTTTTTCTAAAAAATCTATCCAGTATAGGCCCTCAATACAAACTTTTGGTGAATGAGATTTTTGCTTATTTATTTTACCATCCTTTAGCCACAGCTGATTTGACCACATGTAGAACATTGATACAATGACTCCTTATTTTTTTTAATTTTTTTTAATTCTAAAGATATGGAGTACAATTCAGGGTTAGGTATATAAATGTTCATTATGCAGGTACTTTTGTTGATGAGGTGTGTCCCCCTTCCCTGGCAGTTTCCCACTACTACCAATTTCTTTCTTATAGTATGATAATAGTTCATGGACTGCTTATGAGTGAGAATAGATCGTACTCTGTTCTTTGTTTCTGTGATAGAAAGAAACAGAGTATGATTGACTCTGAATCCATCCAAGATGCTGCGAAGTCCATGTTTTTTCCTTCTTTATGACTGCATGATATTACACTGTGTATATGTACCACATTTTTTATCCAGTCTAGCTTCAATGGGCAACATGGTTGTTTCCATGTTTTTGCTATTGTGAATAGTGCTGCAATAAACATGCATGTGCAAACATCTTTTGTGTATAATGATTTGTGTTCCTCCAGATATATTCCCAATAAGGGGATTGCTGAGTCATATGGTAGGTCAATTTCTAGTTCTTTTAGAAATTTCCACACTGTTTTCTATAGAGATTGAATGAGCTTTCATTACCACCAGCAATGTATCCTCATCATCATCTGCTGTTGTTTATTTTATTAACAATGGTCATTTTTACTGGAGTTAGGTGGTATCTCAATATGGTTTTGATTTGCATTTCTCTGATGATTAGTAAGGCCGTGCACTTTTTCATGTGTCCATTGGCTGCCTTTATCTCTTCTTATGAAAAGTGTCTATTCATGTCTTTTGCCCACTTTTTAATGGGGCTGTTTGTTTTTTCCCCTTTCAACATGTTTGATTCCCTTGTAGATCTTGGATGTTAGACCTTTGTCAGGTACACAGTTGGAAAATATTTTTTCCATTATATGGGCTGTCTCCCCACACTCTTGATGGTTTCTTTGACTTTGCACAAGCATGTCAGTTTGATGAGGTCCCAATTTTCTATTTTATCTCTTATGGCATGGACAATTGGGGTTTTGATCAGAAATTGGTTGCCAGTTCCAATTTCTATAAGGGTGTCTCCTGCATTTTCTAAGCTTCTTCTAATTTCAGGTTTTACATTTTGGTCTTTGATCCATGTAGAATTGATTTTTGTGTATGGTGACAGGTAGAAGGCCATGTTTCAATCTTCTGCATGTGATCAGCCACTTTTCCCAGCACCATTTCCTGAATAAGTTTAAACAAGAAGACATTGAGACACTAAATAGACCAATAACAACCCAGGAAATTGACTCTGTCATAAGAAAAATACTACAGCTTAAAGCACATGAGTAGAGTTGAAATTGAGTAGATCAGAAATGTAGAATTTCAAGCTGAAGTTATTGAAGCTATTAGTACATAGCAGAGCAGACAATAAGGTGAGAGGCAGGAGAGAAACCCATGAGCAAAAGTTACTAGTTTCAGAGAAACCTGAGTCATTGCCAACATTTAAATCATGTTTTGATCCATGATGTACTACCATATTATTGCAGTAAATTAAATTAGTGCATTAGTTTTCTATTGCTGTGAAATATACTGCCACAAGCTTATCAGCTTAAAAACACTTTTATTATTTTATAGGCTCTTGGGTTAGGAGTTTGTGTATAGCTTAGCTATATCCTTTTCTCAGGGTCTCAAAAGGCTGCAACAGAAGTGTTGGCCAGGCTGCATTCTATTCTGGGGCTTGGAATCCTATTCAAAGTCCATTCGTGTTTTTGGAACAATTCACTTCCTTCAGCTGTATGACTGACATTCCTGTTTTTTTTCTGGCTGGAAAATCAGGAGCCATTCTCAGTTTCTAGAAGCTCCACAGTTTCCTGCCATGAGACATCCTCCATTGGCAGCTCACAACATAAACACTTTTTAAAGAACAACAAAAATATTTCTTGCTCAAGTCGGCTAAGATAGAGAGGTCTATATAATAAGAGTGACATCCAATAATCTTTGCCATATTGTACTGGTTATAAGATGAAGCAGGAATCCCTCTTAGGGACCTGCTGCACCCAATCCCTCCCAGTCCCAACTCCAAGCTTGAAAATAAAGGAGACTCTTGAATTATTTCAAGGGAAATTCCAAGCCCTACCTCACTCATAGGAGTAAATGAGGAATCAGATAAACAAGAATATAATAATAGGTTAAAACAATAGTCAAGATAGTTAGAATCATGAGATGTTAGAGGAAGAACAAGATAAGAGAGAACTGAGGACTGAACTCTGCCATTCTTTGTTCTAAATTTTTTTCCTAAGAGGTTTAGAGAAAATAAATTCAGCAGATCAGACCATAACATTCCTTCTTATGACCCCAAGTTTTAGAAATTCTTTGCTTCCTTAAACAATTGCAAATCAGAGTCTCTGAATCCACCTGCAACCTGTAAGCCCCCTTTTCAAGATATCTTGAATTTTTAAGGCAAAACCAACATATAGCCTCCATATATTGACTTGCAATTTTGCCTGTAACTTCTACTTTCCTGATGTTTACATTGCCTTTAAAAATCCATGCTTGTAAGCCATTGAGGACGTCAAGTCTTAAGTGTGAACTGCCCAATTCTGCTTGCTTGGTGCCCTGAGAATAAATGCCCTGTTTTCTTCCACTGCAGAATTTCAGTGTGGGTGTTTGATTTTTATTGCACTGGATGAGTGGACCCTATTTCAGTTTGGTAACAGTTATTAGCAAGTCACAGGGTCCTTCCTGGACTTAAGTGGAAGGGATTATATAAGAGTGTGATTCACTGAGAGTCAACTTAGGGAGTATACACCACAGTTAGTTTTTGCTACTTTCAATCAAAATTGGCTATGGAATCAAACTTTGTGAAGGAGAAGGAGACAGGGCCTTAATAAGTAGACATAAAGAAACTCATAATTATCTCTTTTATTTCTTTTACTTTCTATCAGAATCTATATATTTTAAATTAAACACACACACATACTCACACATACTTTTTTATTAATATCATGTCTGTACTACTGGAATGATAGTTGGCAAAAGCTACTGTTTTGAACTCCAGAAAATTTGATTCAACTAACTGAAGAGGTATGCACTCTGTTTAATTAACCATTACTCACTGATTTTGTTCTTTTTCAAAACCAGGGCTCAGACACTGCATTGCTACTTAGTATGTTGAATTTATGCTCCCAGAATTACCAGTGTATAACCTCATTTTTATCTCTGCCTGACTTTACCAAACATATACAAGTCGAGACAAAATGCTTGAGCAAATATAAAGCTACTTAGAGAGATTAAATGCTTTCAGAATTTAAAATACAAACAAGCAGCTGTTATGTAAAAACACATTTTATTGGTTTTCTAAATGGAGTATTTTTTTACTAATTTGCACTAAATACAAAATGTGGTAACTAATTGCAAGAGCCTTGATTTCACTTTCAGGAAAGAAATAACCATTCAAAAGAGAATGAATATGAGCCTAAATCATGCAAAATGGCTATTTTAATATAATTATTCAAAAGGCAGTGGTTTCATTATATTTGAAAGTTTGAGTTCATTGTAGGGGCCAAGGGAAAATTTCCCCTTTGGCCTATGAGGTTTCACTGAAAATAATTCTTTAAAAAGGCAGATTAATAGGAGAAAAGCCATAAAATGTATTGGTCATATTTTTGCGTGACACTGGACCTTTAGAATGAAGACCCAAAGCTATAGGGGAAACTGTCTATTTTCATGTTTAGATTTAACTAATTATGAAGAGTCATGTAGAAATATGATTAGAATAGGACATGATCTAATGCTAACAGACTGAGTGGAAACCTAAACAAAGTTTTGTCTGTCTAGATTCTTCTCCACCTTTCTGTGTACCATTTATTTCTTCTGGGTGTGGGACAGAACCCTCGTTGAAGTGAGAATCTTATGACCTACAATCAAGCAATATACTTCAGATAATTTATTTATGGTCACAGAAAGGTGGATCGAAATTTAGCATAATATTTTTAAGTTTTATGACTGGCTTTGACAAAAAAAGGGGTCTGGATTTTATGATCTACCTTCTTGTAGAGGGATTGTAGTTTCAATAGATAGCCTTGGAAGAGAATGAAGTGCAAGAGATGGAAGAGCAGGAGTAGATTAGACAGAAACTTTTGTTTCTGAGAATGCTTTTGAGGACTTCAATATAGGATATCATTATCTGAGCCCCAACAACTGTGTAGGGCCAAAAATGTTTTTATCCCTCTACTCTTCAATGTTCTCAGGTGAAACAGACCATTGTAACAACAGACAGATTAACCTGAAGGTTATTTAACATGTATGCATCATGTATACATGGGAGATAGCCAAGGAGTGAATAATTCTTCAAGATATGGCTTAAAATTCAGTCTTAAATATTATTGTCTATTGAAATAAAGAAGGATATGGAGAAGGCCAGTTATAAGGAAATGCCCAGGAAAACATGGCAAACAAAACAGGTATCGTCATGCAAATTAAAGTCAATGCTTTCTCTATTTATAAAAGCCTCTAGTGATTTAGAATCCTTTTCTTCTTTAGAAGGGGTTTTTTTTAATAGTTATACATTTTCCTTATACTTAGGTATCTTATAATCTGTTTACAGTTTCTCCTGTTCTGCAGTTTCTCAAAATAATCAGCACAAAATAATAGTTATGCCAAAAAACCTTATTTTATAGTGTCATATTTATAGTGTCATATTTTGGTCTCCTGAAATCATGTTTTGAATTGGCATATTCTGGTCTCCTATAAATGCAACCTTTAAATCTAAAGAAATTAACAAGCACATACATCTTTATTAAAAGTGCAATGGTATTAGGAAAAGGCAGAAGATGACTTGTTAATATAATCTACTTGATTGCATATTAATAAATGAAAAAAAGTAAAATAAATAAATAATAAATAAATAAATGAAGAGAATAATAGATAAATAAATAAATAAATGAAAAAAGTAAAATAAATAAATAATAAATAAATAAATGAAGAGAAAAATTCATAAAGCGAAAAGTATATTAGTTGATTTACTAAAAAGATTACTTTTCTTTATCTAAGCAAGCTCAGATAACATTATTTTTAATTTTTTTTCTTTCTGCAAGAACATACCTTGTACAATCTTAAATCTAAGCACTTCCACATATCCACCACCCTAGAAAATGTATATGAATAACTCTCTTATCTCTCTGAAGTGATTAAATCAAACTTAGGTTGACACATTTTCTATTTAATGTGTATCTTGTTTGTTGATACTTTCTAAGGGAAGGCACAAAAAAGGAAGCATACAGTTTTTGTTTTTGAATAGTTTACAATCAAGTTAAGGAGTCAAGCTCTTTTTTTGTTTTGCTTTTTTTTGTTTTGTTTTGTTTGTTTGTTTTTTGAGTTGGTGTTTCATTCTGTCGCCAAGACTGTAGTGCAGTGGCATGCTCCCGGCCACCACAGCCTTGTCCTGCTGGGCTCTGGCAATCCTTCGGCCTCAGTCTTCCAAGTAGCCAGAACTACAGGCGCTACCACGCCCGGCTAATTTTTGATTTATTGTAGAGATGAGGGCTCACCAAGTTGCCTGCACGGGTCTTGAACCCACGGTTTCAGGCAATCCTCTCACCTTGGCCTCCCAAAGTGCTGGGATTACAGACTGAGTCACCAAGCCCAGCCAGGAGTCACGCTTTCAACATAGAAAATGGAATAAATGTAAAGATGAAACAATAATAAAAAATGCAAATGCAAGGGAAAAGACAGGGTAACCATGTTTAAATAAGTTGTTTAAATAAGTCATAGAAAATGATTGCAGGATTTTAGAAGAGGGAGACTTCATTGATAAGAATGAGTAGTAAATTGAATGAAACACCACGTAAATGGTCAGAAAAAAATGTTTCATTTTTAGCTCTGTTAGTTTAGCTAATAGTATGACCTACAGCCATCCATTTTCCTTCTCTTGTTTTTGTAGGGGTGGAGGGAAGGTTTTCCTTCTGCCTTCTGAAAATTAACTGAAAATAAACTGATAACAGGCAGATTAAAAACAGAAAAAGTCATGCAAATTTATTTAATATGCATAAGAACTGGAGAATCACAGGACAATGATTATGCAATAACCCAAAATGTTTGCTCCAGTTAAGTATATACTTTTCTTCATAGGGGTAAGGGAGATGAAAGGAATTGTGACAATTTTAAGTGGTAGTAAATTATTTTTAGGGGATATACATGGGCCCAATGTTCAGACAATTATTCTTTTTGGTAATTGAATGGGAACCAAAGAACAGACAATGGCTTGTGACAAAGTCCAAAGTTCCTCTGGGCTGGAAGGTGTGGTGTTTAATTTTCAGGTTCTTCCTCTGTGATGAGTTTTAATCTTCTCTGGTTAGTGAAATTTCAAAGGGGATGAAAGGTAATTGTGTTTCTCTTTGGCAGGTCAGTTTTCAAGGTACATAAGAGGACTTCAGAAAACGGTCTCATTCAGTGAGCCACCTAGAGGCTGCTTCTTTTATATTTCATCATGTCAAGGCACCATATTTTTGGGTATTGTTTTCTAAACCACAACAGTTTCGATTTTATATTTATAGAATGAAAACTATGGATGACTATCATATATAAGGTTCTTTCCAACGTTCAAAATATATGCTCTGATTTTTGTCTGTGAAAAGCTTAATAAGGGAAGATGATGAGAAGGCAGTTGAGCTGAGTCTTGTTGAATATGATTTGATTAGACAAGAGGGAGCGGAATGATATTCTCTGAAAGAGAATCTCCCTAAGACAAGATATAGAGGTAGGTACCACAGGTATAGTGAATTAGAATTCATCAATAAAAAGTCAGCCCTTTTATTGTTTTTTTCTGACTATAAAGTAACATTTTATTTTTATTTTTTCTTTGTTTGTAATAAAACTCTTTACAAGATCCCTTGGTTTCATTTCCCAAGCAACAAATAATGTCACAAAATTGAAAAGCAACTCTGAATAGACTTTCAGCAATATTGTTTTAAATGAACTGTAGATTGCTTAAACTAAGACACATAAAAAAAATTCCGGACCCTCTCTCTTCATAATGGATCTCAGGTCAGATCTACTAATTTTCAATTTTTCTATATGAAAGTATAAATGAGAAAAGAAAAATGCAAAACCTAGACTGATCAGAATCTTTCTCTATTCAGGAGACATGCCAGGTCCCAGTCTTTATTAAATTTCTTGTCATTTGATGAATTAAACATAATTATAATGAACTCACTTGGAATTTGATTATAGTCTGTGGTGCATATTAACTCTTAAATATAAATGTGTAACCTTTATCTAACAGACCAGAGAGTCACATTCCTTGGAGTACCTTACAGAATTGTTATTTGAAAGGATCTTGAATACTGCACAAAGGCCTTCATTAAATCTTTCAATAGCACTCAGAGGCAGATAACTGGCCCCTATTATGATTTTTTTTCATAGTTTGACAGTTTCAGACCCTAGCTCATTCTAAAGACTCAAAGGACTGATAAATGTTCTCTGAGTTTTTGTCTTCTTCTCATGCTCCTAGTGGTCCAATCAAAGCCCATATTCACTTTCTATTCACTAGAGGCTCATTCTTAGCCACTAAGTTGGAAAAATGGCACACAAAGACTGTGGAAGGAGTCTGGTTCCATCATCTTCACAAATGATTTGTTAATCTCAGGTCTCAGACAATACAAAAAATAACCTGAATATATTTCTATATGGCTGAATGGATACATGAATAAAGAGTGATATTGAGCCTTCAATGTTACAAAATATCTAAGGAAGACATTTTATTTGTTCATTCATTCATTCATTTTGCTTTATGCATATCACTTTGAATGTTTATATCTGTCAGATAATCTGTAAAAATATTTTGTGACTTTAGCTTCAGAAGACATAAAATGCAGTTTATTTTTGTCTTTTTGTGAATATAGGCTCATTAAAGTTCAAACTTTCTTCACTACTTGAATTTAAAATTAAATATTCATATCACAACAATGTCCCAGGCTTTGTGCTAGCAGTAAAAGAAATACAAATGGTATAAAGTCTCAGTGTCTGCTTCAAAAAGTTCATTATTATATGGAAAGCAGGCCAATTTTTAAATAAATAATAACATGGCAGAATTTTTAAAAATTGAAGAGATGTATGCATACATTGCTATGAGAACTCAGAGGATGGAGTATTCATGTGTCAGAGGAAAAATTAAACAAGGCCACTGCTCCATATTAGTTCTGGAGGCACCATTGAAAGTATAGTCTATGTGTTGTGGAGTTTTATAAACTGGCAATATATTACGGAAATACCTAGAAAGGCTTTTTTGAGAAAGTGACACAACAGTTGATATTTAAAGGAACAGTAGAAATTTGCCAACCAAAGAATAAGAGAAAGGATATACCAGATAAAAAACATAACATGTTGAAAGACTTGCATGTGTTAAAGAACTTGGCACATTTAATAAATGATAAGTCAGGTGGTTGGGGATATCTAATTTGAGTCCCAAGGAGCATTAAGAATTTGTCCCCAGAAATGGGAATGATGATATTCCAAGAGAAATTAGCATAACAACAGCATGGTGAAAGAGAACATGGCATATCAGTAATTGCAAGATGTTTGTGTGGCTGAAACATTATAGTAATTTTTCAGTTTTCAAAAGATTCAATGAAAGTTGAAAGGGTCTTTTGTGCAATTCTAAGAACTTAGCTTTAAAGTTTATCAGTTGGTAAAAGGGAATTTTGAAGAAATTTGCAAGAAGGAAGGTATGCTGAAATGTGTGTATTAAATCACATCTATTGAGAATAAATAGGTGTGGCCAATAAAAGAAATGACTGTGGGAATGTGTAGAGATAAGTAATACAAATAAATATTAGAGTCAAATAAATGTACAACAAAATCTCAGCCTCTCCTCACAGTGTAATTGTGTGCAAACCACTACTGAAACTTCTGTTTTCTCATGTATAAAATGGAGCATATATTAATAATTATTTTACATGGCTAATGTGAAATTAAGTGGAATAGTATTTAGTAGCACCAAGTATGAAGGAGAATGGATGGATTAGATGGGTTGTTAGCAATAAAGAGGATATGTACATATAATGAATTGAATAATGTTTGGCAGTGACAGTGGCACATATCTATATGAAGTAACCATGGAGCAGTGTGGAGAAAATGTTAAGCTAATGTACATACAGATCATGTTCCTCAAACTACTGTCAGAACTGATAACTATATCAAGTTTTGATGTATGTAAGTTAATTATTACTAGATTTTATTTTAATAATATTTAAGCTATTGTTCATCTATATTATTAAGACTTATGCCCATAAAATGTTAATGACCTAGAGAGAAGTAATTGCAACATTAATTGTCCCTCTGGCCCTTTGGTTTCTTTGACCTAGATTCTAATTGTGAGGTTTCAGAAATTCACAACCCTGTGTTAGAAACCATAGCCTTCAAGGCATCCATTTCATCAATAGCAGGTCTTGCACTATTTGAGAATCTGTCAGAGCAGAAAAAGGTTTTTGAAACAATCTCTTGCAGTTTGCAGATATACCTGGTTATGAATACTGCTGACCTCATTCCTAGTTTGTCACTACCACCCAGCATGGGAAAAAAAAAATTAAAGCTAAGATGCAAAGACACAGAGCTAAGGTTCTTGTTACAAAGCCAAGATTTGTCCAATGATAGATGAATGGATAAAGAAATTTTTGCATATACATACACACTAGAATATTACTCAGCTTTAAACAAAGAATATCCTGTTATTTGTGACAACATAATTAAACCCAGAGGACACTATCCTAAGTAAAATAAGCCACACACACACACACACACACACACACACACACACACACACACACACACACACAAATACTACAGGATCTCATTTATAGGTAGAGTTTTTTTTTTAACTTGAATACTTGGAAAAGGAGAATAAAACAATGTGGTTACAAGAGGACAAGGAAGAAAATGAGAAGATGTAGGTCAAAGGTAAAGTTGCAGACATGAAGGATAAGTAACTTGAGAGATCTAAAAAAAATGAGGACAGTAGATATACGATTATATTATATACTGAAAATTTGCTAAGAAAACAGATTTTAACTGCTCTTACCAAATAAAACTTTTTAAAAGCATAGCTATGGAAGATGATGGCTATGTTAATTTGCTTGACTAGAGAAATTGTTTCACTGTATATACCAAAGCATAATAAAACCTTAAAGTACATACAGTAATAAAGAAATACAGATTTATACTTTGATGCAATAAGATACAACATTAGTGTTTGCTTTAATCACTTAAAATACAGTCTGTCTTCAAATTTGTATGAATTGTCCATGAGGAGTACAGATAAAAAATGAATTTTATTTATGCAATGGTTCCCTCAGAGTTCCCTTTAAGGAAGAAATGAAAATATATATTTCATGGTAAAAATAGAACTCTTTATAAAATATATTGAAAGTAACTCCATAGAAAACAATCAAATATATCCATAGCATTATTTTGTTGTTCATTTTCCTATGTTTCTATTCCTTTGGATGTTTTCCTTCTCTCTCAGTTAATAGAATATAGTTTGTAAAGCTACATTATTCACAATGTTTTTTATAGGGAGTGTTGTATGTCTATACCACTCTATACCAATGACTTGCCTGTCTACTCCATTCCAAAACCACTCCCCACATGTCTGTTAAAAGCAATGTCTTACCTTGACATTCTTCTGAATCTTCAGAGCAGAGCTTATGTTGTTTTGCTCCCATATGATCAGTAAATGAAAATCTATGGCAACATTAATATAGTTATTCTCACTTAATGGTTACTGAGGATTATAACTCCTGTCAAACAGAACTTGGGTGAGACAGTTACTTGAGATGATATTGTCATGATCAATGTGTCTTGGCTAAATCGTGGCCCAGTAGATTAGTAAAGTAACTCTCAAGCCAAACAGCAACAACAACAACAGCAACAAAAGAAAACAAATATTTGGAAAAGAGAATGTACTATACTGAGAAAAGACTGATGAACAATCTGATTATGCAGTGTTAAACATGAATGCATTACCATGCTTTATAAGCATGTGACTGTAGTTGTACAATAACAGGTTATAGATCAAAGATTCACATAAAGGAGACATATGCTTTTTTCTAGTCATCATATATTTATTTGATACCTTATATATTGGGGAAGAGCCCCCCAAAATGGAATTATCTTTTTGGAGTGTGACCCCGTTGTAGTACAGGCTACATTTACATACATATAAAATGAAAACATTTTATATTTTTCTTACTCATCCAACTCCATGCCTTTTCACCACTTTTATAAATGCATCCATTTAACATTCATTTCTCTAGGATTTGCTACTCACAATGCTTGTCACCTGATATGAAGAGGGACCCCACAAAATGAAATTTATTTATAAAAAATTTAGTATTTATTCTTATCTGTTTAAACTTCAGCCACCTTCAATATACTCTCTATCTGATGCAATACACCTATCGAGAGCTTTTTCTACTGCTCAAAATAGTTTTTAAACATATCAAATTTGATGACTTTCAGTGCTTCTGTCATTTATTGTTTCTTTTTCCACATCGGCAAAACGTTTAATTTTGAGGACAGGGAAACAGACAAACAAACAAAAAGTCTATCCAGGAGAGATCAAGTGAACAGGGAGAGTGGGATAACTTTTTGGTCAAAAACTGCTGAACTCTCAGCATGGTGTAGGCAGGTATGTTGTCATGGAGGAAAAACCAGTCACCTGATTGCCACAATTCAATACATTTCTTCTGCAAATCCTGACGCAATCTTTTTAAAACTTCCGGATAAAATTTGATGGGTTCCTAGAACACTTACCTAGCAGAGGAAGCCTGTACTATAAGGGGTTCACACTGCAAAAAGATAATTCCATTTTGGAGGTTCTTCCTAAAATATAAGGTGTTAAATAAATATCTGCTGACTAGAAAAAAGCATATGTCTCCTTAATGTGAATCTTTGATCGATAATCTATTATTGTACAACTACAGTCACATGGACAAAATAATCTTTGACTTTTCCTCTAATAAAGATAATAAGAGACATATCATAGGAAGATCCATGATTTCCATTAATTTATTTAAACGCATTGAAACTTTTTTATATTTTTAGATTCTGTTCTCTCCTTAGTGAAATTTCTCAAAGCTTTGCTTCACACTTTATAAAAGATAACTTCAATGAAGTTTTCTTTCATTGATGCTAACACTGTTTGCTTTAATGTTTTGACCACTGTCCATTCTAAAGCTTAGTCAACACATGATTTTTTTTCTTGTTTCTTTTAAACAACCAGTGTCATTAAAGTGGCTATAAAAAAATGCCTGATTAAATATGCAAGATCTGACACTTCAGTGAGCAACCACCATGTTCACTGATACAAAGGGAATCTTGTGTTTTGCAAAATACTGAGTAACAGCTTGAATTAAATCAGAATAGAGGTCTCAGAAAATTCCTTTCATTCCTCATTATTCTAGTATGAACAAATAAAAGTATGCTGCAAAAATATGATGTTACCATTTGTTCTAATTTAAAAGCAAAACACGTGAAACCAAGCATAAAAGAGACCTATGTATACAAGATGGGAAACTATTGCACAATTAGTAATAGCCATCTGTTGATATTATTATATAAAACTTCTGTATGCTGGATACTCATAATTCCCAAGTATAGATTTTGGCATATTGCAGACATAAATACATCTGTTTCATGGGAAAGAAAAACTGTAAAACATTAGATTAATAAAGAAACTTATTTTAGTTGACCCAAACCATATTTGAACATCATTGTCACTTGCAAAGACACTTGAGTGATTTTAAATAATACGAGCCAATCAACTCTAACAGCCAGGCTGATTAGCATTCCTTAGCTGCAAATTTAAAAAAATTTAGTCCAGGTGTGAGAAAATGAAACACAATCAAGCTTTGAACATTTTGCCCAGACTTTATAAGATAATTACAATATCTAAATAGGTAAGAAATGATTTCTTATATTTAAGGACGACAAAGGCAGTGATTACCAATTGAAATTCTTTGTTAATAACTGATTGCTCTATAATATCAGCTGGCAAAATATCTCAAAAAATATCTGAAGAGATGTCAATACTGTCAATGTCAATGTGTATGTCTTTTATGACTCCTCATAAAAGCCTTTTTACTTTAAAATGGTGTTATTTGGTCTTTGTGTTTTCTTTGATAAAGCAAGCAGATTCACAATTGAAAATAAAGACATAAAATTGATATAAATTAAAACATGTGTTTGAATTTCTGTTTCTGAAGAATTATATGGCAATTTCACATTTTTATCATCAGCAATATTTTATATTCATATCTAAACTATAATATTTTATCTGTTAAATAATATGTAAGTATTTTAGATAAGTTTAATGATGTCCATACACTGGGAAAGGTGTCTTATATAAAAAGCCCTCCTCTTTTACTGTCTGGCACATTCTGTATTGTCACTGTATGAATTACACTGTAACTAGACAGTAACTATTATGATCTAATGGAATTTTTCATAAAACAAAGTATCTATATTTTCAATGCTAAATATATGAAGAAACTTGCATTTCATTCCACAGGTTGAGGCGTCATGCTAGATGGAATTTGTGAGAGTCATTTGCCTAATCTCTAAAATCCTGACAAACTCCACCAGCTCAGCTTGTATCTCTTGGAAATGCTTTCCTACTGAGCATTGGTAGTATAGTAATCAAAGAGCTTTTCTCTTCTGATGAATCAAGTAAAAGAGAACTACATGATGGAAACAAACAAAAACAATTCATTCTTTAAATCATTTTTAAAAATTTTTCTTATGCTTATGACTCAGTATAAGCAGCTTCTAAGGACAAGAAGTTAATTTCCATCTACTCTGACGTATTCTTCTTACTTTTTACTCTTTTTAGTTTTCATTTTGGTGTTTCTCCTTGATGTACCAGAGACTAAATGCCTGTTCTGGGTGGATATGGGGATGTTATTTTGCATTTAAAAAATATAAAATATTACACATTGAAATGAAATGTAATTTTGTGTGCATTTATGTTCGCTTTTGGGGGAACTAGAGCAGAGAGGCTTCCTGTAACAGAAAATAGCCTTCTTAGATATCTAGGGGATGTTATCAAGATGACAAAGCAGAAAATGACAGCCTTCATCCCTTATTACTCTCACTCTATACACACACACACACACACACACACACACACACACACACACTCACACACACACCCCATATATATATGGCTATGCACAAACCAAAATAACTCAGAAACAGTTCAATAGCTTGTTAAAGAAACTGTAGCAACACATTGGGAAAAAAATGGAGACTAACCCCATAGAAAGGATTGCTACTTAGAACAGTAGACTTAAGACACCAGAAGACATCTAGGAGCAAATAAAGGTAGAAGGAAACAGTATCAGCCATATGACAGGAAACACCTTGAACCCCAGTGGCCTGTTTCTCAGATGACTGACATGTTTTGCCACTGAGGTAACTGTATTCCTTCCAGGGAACTGCATAGAAGGAGGCATGGCTCCACATCCCTTTCCCATCCAAGTACTGTTTAATAGCATTGGGAAAGGAACCTCTCCCAATCCCACATATGCCCAATCTAGGAGCTGAAGCCACCCCACAAGTCCCCACACTCCAGACCTAGGCTCTTTGCATGGTATCCAGCTACATCTCAGACACTGGAGTAATCACCATAATGAAATACATCACAGTCAGGGTCCCAAAGTCAAGCTCCCACTGTGTGTGATCATGCTCCAGGCACCAGCTCAGCCACCATCGAGAGACAGACCCTGCCCAAACCTTGGAGCTGCTGAGGGTAGTGCATACCAGCACTTTGTATCCAGGTGCCAAGGCTACACTACATGTACCATACCTAAAACATCAGAGTCACGAACAGAGCAAGTTAGTTGGCACTCTGTGCTCTGCATACAAGCTCTCACTGTCTGTGCTCCAAATACAGGCTTAACTCCCACAGAGAAGTAGGCCTCACTCAGACCCTGGGGCTACTATAATCCTGACCCCACCAGCGCTCCCATCTTTGTCTCCCACAGAGGCTTTAAAAGCATCCATGCCCAGTAATGGGAAACTGTCAGGGGAGGGGAGTGGGATTGGCAGTTGAGGGAAACTACTAGGGGAGGGAGGGGCGCACTTCATCAACAAGGGTACCTGCATAATCAACGTTTGTATATCTAACCCTGAATTATGCCCCACATCTTTATAAATAAATAAATAAATAAATAAATAAATAAATAAATAAAAGCATCCATACCTCACATTTTGTTAACAACAAAGCAGCTAGGTGCTGGCATCCTGAGCACTATTGCCATTATTATCCTGGACCACAGGGCCATAGTCCCTCCATGTATGCCTGTATTTCAAGTCTCAGTTCCATGGCTATTTCATAGGTCCCACTCATCAGACCCTAGTATCACTGACCCTGCAAGTGAGATCACAAGCCAAACCTAATGCCAAGAGTAATACCTTCAGTCTCAAGTTTTCATGTGGGAGAAATGAGATTTGGAGGACATTAACAGACACCACTACCAAAAGTTCCAACAACCCACACTTGTCGTAGTGGAAAATTACAACACTGGCCACTATGGATTCCTGCAGTATTTGTCAACATTGACCTTAGTTTACAAAGCTGCACAGAGATTACACAGATGGCACACTTACTGTTGCCAAGACTACCGTACCCTACCAAGCAAACAGTCTCTCACACCTCCACAGTCAGTGAAACTAGCCCATAAAGTCTACAAGAGGTGACTGCTCAAACAAATGTGAAGATATCATCATAAAAAAACAAGAATCATGAAAGACCAAGGAGACATAACACCACCAAGTGACACAATAATCTTATTAGCTAATTCCAAAGAAATGTAGATAAATAAACTACATGAATTCAAAGTAGTTGTTTTAAGGAAACTTGGCAAATTTTTAAAAATAAAAAATAATTTAATGAAATTAAAATATTAACAAAGATAAACACTGGATAATTTAACAGAGATTAAAATTATAAAAAGTAAAAGTACTGAAGCTCTAAAATATGAGGAAAAATAAACACAATATAGAGCACATCAACAATGGAATTGAGCAAGCAGAAGAAAAATTCTATAAACTTGAAGAGAGGTTATCTGAAATTACTGTCCCTGAAACTAAAAGGAAAATGAATGATAAAGAATGAAGAAAGATTGCAGAACGCATAGGACAGTACCACAAGAGCAAATGTTTGAGTTAAAAGATAAAAAGAAGAATAGAGACAAGAGTTAGAAAGATTATTTAAAGTAATATTAATAATAGCAGAAAAGTTCCCATATCTGAAAAAAATAAAAATATTCAGCCACACACAAAAAAATCAAAGATCTCTAATCAGATTCCATTTCAACAAGACTACACCAGGATATCTTATAATCAAACTGTCAAAACTGAAACTAAAAATCTTGAAAGCAGAAAGAGAAAAGAAGCAAATCAAATATAAGGGATTTCCAATAAGGCTATCAAATTTCTAAGCAGAAATCTTATAGGCCAACAAGGGAGTGAGATGACAGATGAAACCTGCTGAAGGAGAAACAAAACTGCCAACAAAAAATATTGTAGACTGTAAAGCTGTACTTCAAAAATGAAGGAGAGATAAAGACTTTTTCAGACAAACAGAAGCCAAAGAGAGATTATTGCCACATGACAAATCTTAAATAAATTCTTAAGGGAGTTCTTCAAACTGAAAGGAAAAAAATACTAATTAGTCATATACAAATATATGAAAGTATAAAACACAATGGTGAAAGCAAGTACATATTCAAATTTAGAATACTCTAATACTGTAATAATGATGTATAAGTTGTTTGTATCTGTATTATATAGATTAATAGACAAAAAAAGATATAATAATTGTTAATTGATATACAATATGAAAATATGTGACATCAAAACATAAAATATGAGGAAGTTCAGCAAAAATGAGTTATATGTGATTCATGTTTTGTTGTTGTCGTTTTGTTGTTAAGGTATTTTATGTAAGCCTTATGGAAATCAGAAAGCAAGAATCTAAAGTAGATACAATAAGATAAGAAGTGAGGAATCAAAGCAAACCACTATAGAAAATCATCTAATTGCAAAAACAATAAAGCAAGAGATGAAGAAAGGAACCAAGGATTCACAAAACAACCAGAAAGCAATAAAAAGGGTTAAAGTAGGTCATTATCAATTAATAATTACTTTGAATGTAAAGGGATTAAATTCTGCAATCAAAAAAAGCAGAGTATCTAGATGGATTAAGAAACAAAACTCAACTATTAATCTATGTTGCCTACAAAGACTCACTCCATGTTTATGGACATGAATGGATTGCAAGTGAAAGGATGGAATAGATATTCCATACAAATAAAAACAAAAATGAAGGCATATAGCTACAGTTATATCCAATAAAACAGACCTTAAATAAATGACCATGAAAAGAGACAATTGAAATCATTAGATAATGATCAAGATACTGATTTATTAAAAAGTTTTAACAAGTGTAAATATATACTTATTCAAAATTAGAACACCAAATATATAAAACAAATAATAATAGATATCAAGGGATATATAGACTGTAGTATAATACCAACAGGGTATTTAAATATCCTGCTTTCAGCAATGGACAAATCAACCTGGCACAAAATCAGTAAAAAAAACAAACCTTTGGACTTAAGGTAAAATATTAGACTAAATTAAGCTAACAGATATATACAAACCATTTTTTTTATGGCAAGAACAGAATGCACATTATTCTCAAGTGCACCTGTACCATTCCCAGGGATAGATAATTTGTTAGGCCACAAAACTAGTCTGAACAAATTTAACAAGACTGAAGTTATATCAAGTACAATTTTCACCACTATGTTATGAAACTAAAAATCAATAAAAGGAGGAATTTTGGAAAATTTGCATATAGGTGAAAGTTAAACTGCATACTCCTGAATAAGGTTAAACAGCATCCTGTGTTCATGGACTGAAAAAAGTAATATTGTTAAGATGTTTACACTATTCATAGCAATCTACAGTTTCAATCTAGTCCTTAACAAAATTCCAACAACATTTTTCATGAAAATAGAAAAAAAACAGTTATAAAATTATTGTGGTGAGACAGGAGATAGCTAGAAAAAGGTTAGGCAGACAGACAGGCAGGTCCTCTGGTAACAGTGTAGTGAACTACTGGCAGGGCTCTCAGGCCCTTTGGTAAACAAGTCCCTGCAAGCCTCTCAAGCTAGAGCTAAAGTCTTCCTGCTGGGATTGAAAAGCAACCAATCAGAACTGCAACAGCTCACAGGTAATGCTAGCCAATCAACTTGGGCTTAGAGCTATATAAGCACCAGGTTTTCAGCCTCAGATGGGCAACCTCTTTGGGCCCCCTCCCACTGTGGGAACTTTTCTGTCCTCAATAAATCCTGCTTTCTCACTTTCCAGCTGTCCATGTCCCTTATTCTTCCTTGGCAGGAGACAAGAACCTCGACCCTGAAGAACTGCAACCTGAAGAGGTGCGGAAGATCATCAGAGTCGAAAAGTCATGCATTCCAGAGGCTGGTTTGCCAGTCAGCAGAACCAACTGAACCAGGAGAACTACAGGAGGAAGGCGAAACTACAAAGTTGAGACACCCAGGGGGCTAGGCTTGCCAGCCCACGGAACCAGCAACACTCTCAGGGCTTGGCTTGCCATCCCGTTAGAGCCAATACTCTGGGGGCTAGGCTTGCCAAGCCCCCCCCCCCCCCCCCCC
>NW_007259506.1:118747-229977 GCF_000164805.1 Carlito syrichta
CCCCCCCATCGCAACACTCAGGGCTTGGCTTGCCAGCCCATTATTGCTGACACTTGTGGGGCTAGGCTTAACAGCCCCTCCAAGTCCCTCTCTGTGACTTGGCCTACACTCTCAAAGCCCAGGCTGACTTGAAAAATCTGCATCAGTGGTATCACAAAAGACTTCACCTAGCCAAAACAATCTTAAGAAAGAAAAACAAAGCTAGAGACTTCACACTTCCTGATTTCAAAATGTATTGCAAAGCTATAGTAATCACAATAGTAATGTACTAGCATGAAAACAAACACATAGAACAACGCAACAGATTAGCAAGCTCCAAAATAAAACCACTTATATAAGACTGAGTAATCTTTGTAAACAGCACTAAGAATAAACAATGGGGAAATTTTTTTGGTGGAAAAAGTCAATATCCACACGCAAAAGTATAAAATTGGGCCCTTATCTTATGCCAACCATAAAAATTAATTCAGATTAGAGACTTAAATGTGAGACCGGAAACCAAAAATCTCTTAGAAAAAGCACAGAGAAAAATCTTTGACATCGGATTGAATGAGTTTTTTTTTTTTTTTTTGGTACAAGATTCCAAAAGCACAAGCAACAAAAGCAGAACTAGGCAAATGGGATTACTGAAAACTTAAATGTTTCTGCAATGAAAATAATTAGCAGAGTTAAGAGACAACCTACAGAATGGGAGAATATATTTGCAAACCACACATATAATAAGGGTTCATATTCAAAATATAAAAGAAAGTAAAACAACTCAATAATAAGGAAACAATTCCACTTATGTAGAGGCAAATCACCTGAATAAACATTTATAAAAAGCAAGATATATAAATGGCTAAGGGACATATAAAAAGTGGATAATATCACTAAAACTCAAGAGAATGCAAATTAAAACAACAATAAGATATCACTTCACACGTATTACAATGACTATATATAAAAAATAATAAATAAATAAATAAATAAATAAATAAATAAATAAATAAATAAATACAAGATAAGTGTTGGTCAGGATTTGAAGAAAAGGGAGCCATTGTATACTTTTGGTGGGATTTAAATTAGTGCAGCCATAAAGGATAAGCGTATGGGAGTTTCTCAAAAAAGTTAAAAATAGAATTAACTTATCCAGCACTCCCACTATTGGGGTATATATCCAAAAAAAATGAGATTATTATTTCAATACTAATTTAGCTGCATCCCCATATTCATTGGAGCATTTTTCACAGTAGCCAAAATAAGGAAGCAAATTAAATATTTATTAATAGATGAATGGGTAAAAAAAAGTGGCATATATACACAATGGAATTCTATTGAGCCATTAAAAAAAGGAAGTTCTGTCGTTTGACATGGATGAACATGCAGTTCATTATATTAAGAGAAGTAAGGCAGATGCAGAACAACAAATGCATGATCTCACATACATGTGGAGAGTAAAAAACTTGAACTCATAGGAACAGAGAGTGAAATAGAGAGTACCCGAGGACAGGTATGGGAGGAGTTTTGGGAGATGTTAGTTCAACAAACTTTCAGTTAAACAGGATAAATAATTCCAAGACAGCCATTGTACATCATAATAAACACAATTAATAGCAATATATTGTATAATTGAAGATTTCTAAGGGAGTAGATTTTAGGTGTCTTCATCACAAATATATGTGTGTGTGAGACAATGCAAATGTTAATTAGCTTGATTTAACAATTCCACCACATGTACATATATTAAAACATCATGTTGGACACCACAAATGTATGTGATTTTTACTTGTCAATTAAAAATAAATAAGTAATAAATAAAAAAGAAAATAGTCTACCTAAGAACTAAAACTTCTCAAACATTACCTCATTGAAAATTTCAAGTGATAGAAAATTTAAATCCAGAATCATCCTATTGTATTTGGTGAGGATACTGCTCATTTGAAAGTTATCCTTATGTTAAGAAATCATTTTTCTACATAAAAACTAACAATATACTTGATAAATTCTAACTAGTAAATAAGAGAAGAAGCTCCTCACAGCTGTGTTTTAAATAATATATTTATATTAATAAAACGTTTTAATTTAAGATCATATTGTTGAATCACAATGCAATCACTATCAACTAAAATTCAGTGTGGATGATGTTTTGAATAAACATTCAAGACCATATAATATTAATCTAGGGATTCAAGGACAAATAACATTTGGCAAAAATTACTACACTGTCTGCTGAAGCAGAAACATGGTATGGACAAACTAAACTCAATTGAAGGCGCTTTTAGAAAATAAATTAACTTAGACAGAGCCACAGCACAAGTATCCATATACTTGTTTCATTGTTGGAAAAAAATGTAAATATCTTAAAATGTACAATTCCCCCACTATTTCTTTTGATACTTAATATTCTAGCTAACCTGGCTTACTGCCTAGCCTCCTTGCACAATATGTCTACCATGTTTCCTCCATTCAGTAAGCCCTTCTCCCCATTCTTCACACAATCTAATAATTATTTTGCCTCAGGCACTTTTCAATGTGTTGAAATACAATAAAAATTTTTTTAAAATTATTCCCTTCCTAAAACTCATATTCTAGTTGAGGAGAGACAGATAATAGAAGCAATAATCCTGGCATAAGCTTTTTTCTCAATTCCCCATAGTAGAAGCTAAGAACAGGTTTAGAGATTGTGAGGAGATTATAATATAGAACCCTTAAAACTGGAATTTCTATAGTTAACCTGCAAACTTCATACACCAAGCAACTTAGGACACATATACAATATAGCATAAATTATAGTATTTTATATATACTATAAATGAATAAATATGTAATATATAAATATATAATAATCTATGTAATATATAAACAATGATTAAAATGTATATAGTTTAAAATTTTTTGTATAGATTAACAAGAATCTGTGATTCTATGTGGTGGGCAGAAAAATTATTATTTCCATTTTCAGATGAGGTATCTAAGGCATAGACACACTTAGTGATTCCACAAGATCATTCAGTAAGGAAGTGGCAGCACCCATAATGTTAACCACATATATGCAGCCTTCAACGTGGGTTGTTAAATGTTCAATAATTGGCTCTGTTTGTATCTAGAGGGGAGAAGGTCAGTTAGTATTTGTAACATCTGTCAATTTCCATGGTATATTTTAAGCTACCGGCACACAAAATATCACTGAAAATATAACAGTGGGCTCTCACCAGGAGGAGCTCAACTCCAGTACAACACTATTGATTGGCATACCAATAGTAGACTTCTTGGGTAATATGTCATTCCTAACCAGAATCTAATTCCTCGGTGTTTCAAGGCTCAGGGTGGTGAAATAATTTTCCAAAGGAAACTTAACAGGTGCAACTCTGTTCACATTGATGACAAGTCTTTCTTTATATTGCACATTCTGGTTTAATCACATTACAAAAAGGCAATTTTGCATTGTTTTCAAATCCAAATGCTAATTTACACAGTTCTCCAAAACAGACAAACAAAAACAACACAGAAAAACAACCCCAAAAACCACATACAGAAATGGTACCTACCTTTGAATGAAAATTTAACTGCCTTTCTTAATGACTAAGAAAAGCCACCTTAATCTTTAAACTGATAGCCCCAATTTCCTCTACCTCTCTGGCCTTCAAAGTTAGAAAAAGCCTTATTACTCAATCTTACTCTGGACACAAGGCTATCAATTCCATCAATTCCAATGGGCTGTTGAGACATTTGTGTAAAATCCAAGAGCAGGAATCTATATCCTTATATCATGTGACAAAAGGATTACTTGTTCCTTGTCTCCAGTGCTTAATACAATAACTGGAGCAGTGAAGGCACTTAGCAAGTGTTAGCCATGGGGAAATCAGAAAGATTTATACATGCCATCATTCCAAAAATCCTACAAAAAGTGAGATTAAAGCTCATGCCTAAGACACAGAAAACAATATCCCATGTCACAAAGATAAAAACTAATTATAACATGTAATAGACCTCAGTTCATAAAGAAATTATATATTGCAATATACGTACATTGAATATGTGTTTATGTATATGCATATCTTGAAGGGAAAACCTGATGGGTGGCCAGCATTAATTGAATTATTAATTTAGCTGAGAAAGCCACTTGATGAAGTCAATTAGTTGCTATACTATTGTCGTTAAAATTAATTGACAAGGCTTTTAAATGAATGTTCTCAAAATTATGTTTTGGCAACTATAAGCACTGATTCTGCCTCCTGGATATAGATGTTGCCACATTTATTCTTCACCAACCATAAGGCTTTCACAATATCAGATGTTTGCTGCCTAGAGTCATTTTGTCATTGGCAGAACCGTTGATGTTTTTCACTACAATGCTAACTTTACTTCAAGGACAACCCATCTGAGCAAAGGGCAGTGCAAATCTTCATAGACTATGACAGAGGGAAAATGACCCGGTGTTATTTATGTGAATGACCATTGCAGATTTAAGATGTTCTTAGTCATTTACTCATGATTCATGCACCTTTCACAACCCACCCCCATTTCTGGCACTTTAACTGTCATTTAATTATGTAACTTTATAGCCAAATTTCATAATTATGTGACAATAACCTACTTGTGTACATTTTTCAGGATTGTTTTAGATAAATGGTATGTTTTTTTTCTACCATAAGTGCTTCACATTACAAGGAAAATGAACCATTACAGACATATGTTGCAGTAAAAGGAATTTTCCAGAGATACCAGTTCCTTGATATAGTCACTTCATTTTCAGTATTTTTTTACTGAAAATGTAATTCAAGAAATAGATTGATTCAAGAAAAAATATGTAGTTTTCTAATGAATCAGACTAAGGATTGAACATGTAGATTTTGCTCTCAGTTGTTCACCTGATCCACTCTGTAACCCCTGTCCAACATTTTCCTTTTTTATCATCTCTGCTTTATCTCTCCTCTGGAGTTTATGCAGTAGCTGCCTTTTCATTTTTCCAAACTCCAATCTTGACATTTCAAATGATGGTACACATTACTAACAAGTTTACCTTTATAAAATATAATTGTAATTATATTGGTTCTCCTTAAAACTCAATTGTTCTCAACTCTCTGCAGATAATTCTTAAAGAATCTGAAATTGGCAGTCAAGTCTACAATCAGCATAGCCTCAACCCAAACTTTTGTCCTTATGTTTTACACCTGCTAATTGTCTAACTTATACACTAAGACAAAATTTCAATGAATGTGTTGAATGTGTTGTAATCTTTACCTGCTTTACTTTTTTCTGTTTGTTTGTTTATCTGAGTGAAGTACAGTACAGTACAGTACAATGAAATAGCACATTACTTAAACTGACTTAAGTCTCAATTTCCTGGTTCTAAAATGGAAATATCAATACGACCCTCATAGAATTGTTATAAAATGAGTAATAATTTCTACAAACAATTGCATAAAAAATTCTTCAGTAAGTTACTTCTTACATTTTTTTTTTCCTTTTGCAATATAAGCCACAAGGGTGGATGCATCTGTGTTAAGATACTGGCTCTATCATTTTGCAGCTGTCACATAACTTTGGAAAAGTCATATAACTTTTCTGAATCTCATTTGTTAAATGAGAACACAGTGTTATCTTTCATGGGGTGCTGAAGTGAATAATTAATTTGAAGCATTCATACAAAATACTATAATTTGATCAATATTCTTGATTAGCAATATTTCATTCTTCCAAATGCCTGCTCATATATTCTTCTTCCAAGATGTTATCCCTCATCTATCAATTCAAAAGTAATTTTTTTCCGCTTTGCAATCTTGTGCAATCCCTTTAGACAATCCATATATGATTCCATATAATCCCACTCTTTCATGGTTAAACTATTTTTCCTGACTATAAATTTTAAGCTTTATGAGGCCAAAGTGTGCTAATATGACCAGATTATTTAGATGTGGCAGTGGTATTGTTCTTCACAAGTGTTAGCTAAAAATAAATTTATGAAAAAATATTATTTATGTTACCTGATTTCTGAGAACTTTCCTCTGGAGAATATACTTCTTTCTTTTCTCATCTCCTTCAGGTCAGTAAGTGGAACCTTTTGCTCATTCTACTGCAGGAGACTATTTGTAGATTATTCCCACAAAGTCCAACACAGCAGTTTCACAGTATGCTACACATCCACCAGCATGTGGAAAACTTATTTTTAAGAAAATGACAATGCACATTGCTGCTTAGAATGTGTAGCAATAGAAATCCTCAAAAATTTCTGGTGACAGTGTAAACATTGAAAAACATTTTGACCTTGCCTGCTGAAATTGAATATATGTATACTGTATGATTTACCTATACTCAACAGGCATGTGAACCGATGTTTACCAAAAGTCATACAAAAATATGTATAACATCTTTCATAATAGTCCCAAAAGTAAATACCTCAATTCCTGTTAACAATAGTATCAATTAGTAAAGTGATATAATATATAATAAACAACTATACAGGAATTAAATGAATGGATTTCAAAAATATAAGCAATAGAATTTAGACAAAATACATACTGTATGATTCCATCTACATGAAGTTCAAAATTAGAAAGAAGTTAATCTAAAGTTTCCACACATACTTGGGTGGGAAAAACTTTTTAAAAAAATAACAAAACAAGAGACTGTAATAGAAAACCAAATAATGACTACTGTTACTGGAGTGGGATATGAGTTGTGATTGGGAGGGAACATATTGAGTTCATCTGGGGGGAGAGCAAAGTTTTATGTCTTAAATGAAATAGTAGTTAAGTGAATATTTGCTTTGTAACAATTCATGAAGATGTTCATTTATATTTTATGAAACTTTCTGTGTATTTCAAAATAAAAATTTGCAAAATGATGAAAGATGGTAGTATTGAGAATAAACTCTAACATGTACTTATCTAGCTCCAAATGAATAATAATAATTTAAAAAATAAACCAACATCTAAAACATTTTGAAAACTTTCAAAATTTTAATGATAAATATCACCCAGAGTTTAAAGGAAAAACAAATAAAACAAAACAAAAAACCCCCCAAAATCCTGTAGGTTACTTACAGAAGAATGAAGATCAGACAGACTTCTAACTTTAAGCTATGGCACTGAATATTAGACAGAGAAAGAATAAAGTATTTTAAATTCAGAAGGCAAATGGTTTTAAACTAGGGATTCTGAAATAGGGACAAATATTTTAATTAAGTTTCTGAGCTAAAATAAATGTACTTAAGACATGTTAAGGACTTAAAAGATTTTATATACTCTGTATATGTATGAACATAAGTGTGCATTACTTGAAGAGGTAATCCAATATAATGAAAAGTATATAATGAAAAACAAATTTGAATATAAACAATTTTACCTGAAAGAACCAAAAAATATTATAGAAAAATAAAAAGAGAGTGTGTTGGATTTGGATTCTTGATACAATCTTCTTTTAGAAACTAAGGCTCAGTGACATTAGACTCCTTCTCTATGGGGCCCTGTCAGTACTTGAATCTAAGGTAAACATAGTTATGTAAACATAATAATGTCACGGCTTGCCTTACTCTGTTTTGTGTGGATATAACAGAATATCACAGATAGTATAATTTACAAAGAAAACCATTTTTCACAGTTCTAGAGACTAGGCAGTTCAATATCAAGTTGCCAGCATCTGCTGAAGGTCTTCTTTTTGTGTTATTCCAGGGTGAAAGGGTAGAAGACAAAATAACATATGAGAGAGACAGAGAGAGAGAGAGAGAGAGAGAGAGAGAGAGAGAGAGAGAGAGAAAACAAGAAAGTCCTGAACTTTTGTGATAAACCCACTCTTTTGATAACGAACCCACTCTCACAATAATCACATTAAATTATTTGTGAGGGCAGAGGCTTCATGATCTAATCACCTCTTGAAGGTACATCTCAACACTGTTGCACTGAGGATTAAGCTTTCAACTCATGAACTTTGTGGGGCACATTCAAACCATAGTATTCCAACCGTGTTCCTCAAAGTTTATGTTTTTCTCACATATAAAACACACTCATTCCATTCCAAAAGTCCAAAAGTATAAATTTATTTCAATATCAACTCAAAAGTCCAAAGTCCAGAGTCTTTTCTTAATCAGATGAGTTAGATGCAAGACACAATTCATCCTGAGGCATTTTTTAAACTGTGCAAATGCAAACTTTATTAATTATGTGCTTCCATAATACAATAGTGGGACAGGCATAGGGGAGACATTTCCACTCCAAAAGAGAAAAATAGGCAAGAAAAAAAGAGTAACATCTCAAGTAAGTCCAAAGCCTGAGAGGGAAAACAACATCAAGTCTTAAAAGTGTAGAATAATCTCCTTTACTCTAGGCCCTGCATCCCAGACACACTGGGGTGGGGATTGGGCCCCCAAGACCTCAAGCAGACCCATTCTTAGGGCTTCATTGGGTTCAGTTCACTCAGTGGCTGTCACAGTTTGAATTCTACTTGCAGCTTTTTCAGGCAGAAGTTACATGCTGGTGGCACTATAGTTCTGGAATCTTGAAGGTTGTCTCATACCCATGGATTCACTATGCATTGCTCTACTGGGGACTCATTTTGGTGGCCTCATTTGTATGGCTCCAGTGGGCATTGTTCTTGTGTGAGCTTTCTCTAGTGACTCTTTCCTTGTGACATATTTCTCCCTGAAACCTAAGGACATCCACAATATTTTTTGAAAACTAGATGGAGGAAGCATTGGTCCCATAATTCTTGTATTCTGCATAACTGCAAAATTAGCACCATATGGATGCCACCAAAGTTTATGGTTGGTGCCTTTGGAGAAGTGGGTCAAACTGCACCTGGGCCTGCTCGTGTTATGGCTAGGGAAGCCAAGCTGCACCAGAATTCAGGAAGCATATTCCTGAGGCAGCATGAGACAGTGACTGCTGAGGTCCCACAAGCATCTTTCTGGAAATCTTGCCTTTAGAGTCTTAGATTGCTTTCAAAGTCTCTGAAATACCTTCAAATTCATTATCCTATTGTCTTGATGAATAGATCTTGGCTTCCGTCTATCCATAGTAATCTAGCAAAAGGTTGATTGGATACACCCTTAGTATTCTCTTCTGAATATGCTTTTTTAAAGCTTACATAGCCATGCTGAAAGTTAATAAATCTTTCTACTCTGCTTTCATTTTAATTATAAATTGTGTCTTAAAACAATATCTCTTTTTTCTCATTTTACTGTAAGAAACCAAAAAATACTGTTAAGAACTTTGAATGTTCTGCTGCTTTGATTTTTTTTTTCTTTCAGATACCCTTGTTCATACAACTTCTTGTGGAAGTTCTACCTTCCACAAAGACCTAAAACAAACAGACGCAATTCTGCCAAGTTATTTGCAGCTGTTTAACATGAATGGCTTTTATTACAGTTTTCAATACCTTGCTTCTCATTTCTGAGACTTCCCCAGAATGACCTTTACTCCCCATATTTCTACCAACGTTCTGGTCACAGCAACTTAAGTAGCATACCTTCCTTTGATCCCTCATCATTACTGCCTTTAGCATTTCATTTACAAAAATCTAGGCTTCTTCCAGCCTGCTCCTCCAGACTCATTCAGATGCTGTCAGTTACCCAGTTCCAAAGCCACTTCCATATTTTAAGTTATTTGTTATAGCATCACACCACTCCTTAGTACCAATTTTCTTAGTTTATTTTGTGATGCTATAACAGAATGTCTGAAATTGGGTAATTTATGAAAAATAGAGATTTATTTATTTTCATTCTAAAGGCTGGAAATTCCAACATCAAGGGACTGCATTTGGCGAAGTCCTTCTTGCTATGTAAACCCATGGCAGAAGGGCAGCAGGGCAAAAGAGCACACATGTAATAGAGAAATCAAGAGAGGGCTGAAATTGCTTTTAGAATGAACCCTCTCCCAAGATAACAAACTAACTTTTACAATAACCACATTAATTCATTTATAAGGGTAGAAGCCTCATAACCTAATTATCTCTAAAAGGTCTCATCTCTCAACACTGTCACATTGGAGATTAAGTTTCCAATACATAAACATTGGGGACACAGTCAAACCTTAGCAATGCTATTTTATTATTTTCATTTTTAAAGAAATTAACCTAAAAAGAAAGCAAGGAAGACTTCCCTATTGTTACTGAATCAATTGTATATGATACAAAATTCATTAGAAATAAAATAACAACAAAGATAAGAGGAGGAGAGGTGAGAGGATAGAAAGTAATAATATAGTAAAATCTAATTTTTTGGCCTTAAATAATAGACATTTTTTAAAATCTCTTTAACAACATGTCCTCAAATCAAGAAATAGCAGTATAAGAATATTATTTAAGGTTTTAATGATAACCACCAGAAAAAAATACAAGATAGAGACTGGCAAAAATGTTTACGTGTGTTGAGTGGGACTAAAAAGTGAAGAAGGAGAAAAATATTTTTTTAATTTTAGTCCCTTTTGTATAGTTTAAATTTTTACTATGTGTGGGTATTCAATTTTGAGAAGATTGGGTTTTTTGAAAAATGAATGAAATTCTCTTAAATTAAAAAATGTAGCATATTCTAGTAGTCAGCAAACTGAAATAATGAGCCAAATCTTACTCTCTCCTTGTTATACACCACCTGTCAACACAGCCCCACTCATTCACTTACCTATTGTACATGACTGCTTTTACACTACAATAGCAAAATATATGGTCTCTTGGACTGCAAAACCTAAAATATTTACTATCTGACTCTTTTCAGAAATGTTTAGTAATCCTTGAGATATATATTTAATTCAGGGTTTAGGTATACAAATGTTCATTATCCAGGTACCCTTGTTGAGGAGGTGTGCCCCTCTGGCCCCTGGCAGTTTCCCACTACTGCCAATCCCTTTCTTATAGTATTATGATAATTGTTCAAGGTCCGCTTATGAGTGAGAATATATGGTACTGTGTTCTTTGTTTCTGTGATAGATCACTGAGTCTATATGTTTTTATAATAAAATGGTAAGAAGACATTGGCAGAATAAGCTAGATTAATAAAGACGCTGGTATGAAGACATGTCCAAGACATAATATAGAATGAAAACTGCAGAGAATTATGACTAGCATAATCATAATTAATATCAGAAAAATGCTTGCTATTAGTTTAATTTGCATATCAGTTAAGAAAGTCTGGAAATTTAGATATTAGAGCATGGCCTCAAAAGAACTCTTACAGTTTCTTTCTCTGTTTCTTCATTGTTTATTTTTTTAACATGAAAATATACTACCATAGTAGCTTTGAAAAATACATATGATAATATCAATTCCCTGCTTAGTACCTTTCACTGGTTTCTCACAACACCTACGACAAAATTCAGTCATTTTAATGTGGCCTACAAGAACTGTTTTGAGTTGGCTGAGGTTTGATTCTCCAGCATCATCTCATGCCACTGGCAACACATTCTCTCTGCTTACATTCTTAATCGCAGTTCCTTAAGTATGTCAAGTTTGGTCTTGCTTTAGAGCCTTTGCATATGTTGGCATCCCCCTATGTCTGTTTCACTGGGTTAATTTCTACTAATCCTTCAGATTACTTTTTAAGAGACACCTTCCTGACCCAAAAATTTAAATTAAAATGTACTGTTTTGCTTCGTCATTGTAATGGTAATTTTTTTCGTGCAATATGCATTCATTGCTGCTTTTAGTATTTGATTTATGTGATTATTTGTTTAATACCTCTCTCCCTCTCTGAATCTTACTCTTTAGCATGCTATCATGGTCCATTGGACCTGATTTTAATTTTAGGGTCTTTCTGGAACAGTTTTAGATATTTGTAAAAATTAATATTTCATACTTTTCATTAGTTCTTAGAGGTCTTCCTAAACACAAAGAGAAACATTGCTTTCATAAGGAAATGAAATTCTTTGTAGCTTGCAATTACTTGTGCATCCACTGAATCTAAGAAAGCATTATGGGATCTTAGGTTAACATATTTTTTCAATATCTTGAAAGCTTTTTCTACTTATCATCCCAGAATATATTTTATCATTATTCATGGTTACACATCAATAATTCCAAACTATGTATAAAATACTAAAATAATATAAAATAGGATAATAGAATTACCAAGAAAATTATGCAATAGTAAAAATTCTCAATTTTCAGTGTTCTTAATGTACTGTCCAAAGTAGTGAATCATCATTTAATAAATTATAAAAGACCAGATACAATGTCTTGGTAGTCTGTTTTTAGCATTCAGTGATCACAACTGAGAATTCAGGGTTTTTCATCTCTACAAAAATTTAGAAAATCATCCGGGGTTGGTGCATACCTGTGTTCCCAGCTACCTGGAAAGCTGAAGCAGGAGAATTGCCTGAGCCCAAGAGGTTGAGGCTTTGGTAAACCATGATTATGTCACTGCACTCCATCCTGGGTGACAGAGTGCAATCCCTACTCAAAAGGGAAAAAAATGTAGTTTTAAATTTAGTAGTATTGTATTCAGTTTTCTATATTAATTAAACATTGTTCCACTGTTTAAAAAGGGTACAATGCACATCTTAATCACCATGAACTGCTATTGATAAATGAAAAAATTTCTTGTGTTCTGCAAACAAGTTTTTTCCATTTTAAAATCTTACAGCCATGTTGATCAATTCATGCATGTTGACAACATGTGACTATTTAAATTTATATTTAAGTTGTTTTAAATTAAAAAGCATTAAACATTTAATCTTTTAGTTTCACTAGTCATATTTCCCGTACTCAATTAACCATAAGTACCTAGTAACTAATGTGTTGGACAGTGCCAATATAGAATATTTCATTCATTGCAAGAAGTTCTATTCAAAAATTCCAATTTAGAAAATATTAATCGGCAAAGTTCCTTGCCACTATCACAAGTGGTTTGAAATATTTATCATGGTCTTCAGATAATAAAAAATAAAGTGTCATTTCTACATTTAGTTGCAAAGAAACCATCTGCACTTTTACTGTGAGTCTCTGTATAAAAAATTCCTTTAACATATAACATGTGATTTTTAAAAAATAAAATTTTAAACATGGTAATGAGTGTCACAGGTAATGAAGAAACCACTCAATTAACAAATCATCTGCACATTGAATGTAGTTCTTGATTCAAGTTCCAAAATTTCAGTAATCTACGAAACTTAATTAATCACAGAAAAGAATAAAAATGATGTAAATTTCAGCAGATTTTTAACAAATTACATAACTTCTTAATATTACAGTTTTTTTTCTTTACTCAGACTTGTTTGAAATATCTCTAATATTTTCAGACGTTCATATTTTGTCACACAAATAATTGACAGTATTGAGAGAGATTTAGAGTTCGTTCCCTGCAAAGATCTTGTCACAGTTAAATCCAAACAGAATGTGCATGACATGTGTTTAAAATGCTCTTGGTTTTTTCTCTTTACTTTGCTACAATTCAGTTACATTTTCTACTTGCATTAACTGTATCTTGGCAAGTCTGACTATACATTTTATTTAAATCACTTCTGATTTTCTAGAGTTCAATTTTTATAACCTTGGATAAATAGGCCCCAGTTGTCTCTTCAACATGGATAAAGCTGAAGACACTCTCTTTAATTAAGATACCCTTTGACATTATTTATGGTTAATGTTTATCTCGCCTGAATTGACAGCTGCTTTTTCACTGTGCTGTCACCTTTCTCATCATATATTATCAAATAAGCCAAGAAAGTATTGATTTCATTAAAATTCCCTACAACATTTCAGCCTTAATTATTTCAAAGTTTGAATTTGGAATTTGTATGCTTCTGCAAGAATCAACTTCTGAGATCCCAAGAGAAATTTTTTTTTTACTCATTTTAACTTTCACTTTGATTTCTAAAAATGCAAAACACTTCTTTTATATGTAGATGAGACACACCCTTTTTTTTTTTTTTTTTTGAGTTGGCATCTCACTCTTTCTCCCAGTCTGGAGTGCAGTGGCACACTCATGGCCACCGCAGCCTCAACCTTCTGGACTCAGGTGATCTTTTTGTCTCAGTCTTCCAAGTAGCTGGAACTACAGTTACACACCACCACATCTGGCTAATTTCTTTTCTTTTTCTTTTTTTCTTTTTTTTTTTTACTTATTGTAGAGATGAGGTCTCACCAAGTTGCCCAGGCTGATCTCAAACCCATGGACTCAGGCATTCTTCTCACTCCAGCTTCCCACATTCTTAAGAGCAAATACTGATTTCAATAAATAAGCATAATATATCTTAATATCAAGAAAATTATTTACAGCACTATATATATCAAGACATTACTACTAATTTGCTTTAAAGATATACTATGTTTGCTCTCTGGAGTGAAATTACCTCTGTTCAGACAAAAGATCTGTCACATAATAGTTGTAAAATTTGGGGCAATTACTCACCCTTTTTGCAGCCCTGTTTCTTTATCTGAAAATGGAGATAATCATTGGATCTATCTATTAGAGTTGGTATGGTTTTCAAAAAAGATAAGACATGAACTGATGTTGGATTTTGCTTTCTTTTGATTTTCCATCATTTGAAACTACTTTTTATTTTAATTTAAATGTTTACATTTTAGATTCAGGAGGTGTAAGTATGTTTTTGTTACATGGGTACGTTGCATACTGATGGGGATTGGACTTCTGGTGTTCTCATTTCCCAAATAGTGAACATTTAAACCCTCACTCCTTTCTCACATGCCCCTTTTGGTGTCTTCATTGTCTCTTATTTCCATCTTTATGTCCATGAGTACCCATTGCTTAGCCACCACATATAAGTGAGAACATGTGGTATTTGGTTTTCTGTGAAACTTATTTCCATGTTTGGGTAATCAACCACTGCCTGAGAAGTTTAGAATTTCAGATCTTAACCTTTATCCCTGGTACAACACATACTCTAAGCTTATCCAAAAGAATGTTGAAGTAATGAACTTCAGATCTGAGTTAAGTGACACAAGAAATAAAAAAAATACAGAATTTACTACAGGAGTTATTATGGTTCTAGCAATTGTTTTAGTACAATGTTTATTATTCTAGTAAGGAAGATTATAAAACCAAGTCTTTTCCATTGATGTGTTCTACATTTTAAGTGTGTGCTAAAGGAAAAAAAAATCAACAGACTATTTTTCCAGGTGTAAAAGAAAGGGTTTAATAGTTGACTACCTCTAAAATAATTAGTGTCTTCTACTATATTAAGTGCCTTTTATAAGCATCTTCCAAAATCTAGGAAACTTTTGGTATGTGGAAAATCCTGCAATCATCATTAGACATTCATCTGCTCTATTTATCTCTTGGACAAATGACATTTCGACTATGCAGACTACAATTTCTTATTACAGAAATAGGCATAATTGTAAACAATGAGGAGCTTGACTTTTATCATTTAGAAAAAGGGAAGCATTTGGAAAGCAGAATAATTTAAACATGAAAATAGCATGTGAACTTCAGAGAGTATGCTCTAGAATAGACGAAGCAAAAGTGAAGACAAGAAATTAGGTTAGAAAGTTATTGTAATAACTCCTATGAGAAAAGATAAATTCTTGGACCAAGTCACAGAATAAAAAGAGAATAAACTTGAGGATTAATAAAAAAACCCGACAAAGCTTGTTGGCCAAGGCATGTGGGAAATGAGATATGGAGTATAGAACAGAAGGACTTCCAGGTTAATGATGTAAAGGTTGTTAATTTTCAAATAGTCTGTACTTCAGTTTTGATATTTTCTTTAAGCCAAGCAATATTAAGAAAAGTTCTTTTTATGTTTTTCTAAAAAAAGTCAAACTTATCAAAATTAAAGCAAACAGTATGATATATATATATATGTATATATATACTTCTTGTCTTTTCCCTGTTAATTGTTACAATTATTTAGAAATTACAAAAAATTACTAAAAAATTTCCCAATGTGATTGTATTATTTTTCATTTCTTCCATAAATATGTCAGAGTTTCAATTATTCTACAACCTTGCCAACATTCTGTGTTGTCAGTCTTTATAATTTTATTTGTTTTTGTGGGTATTTAGTGTTGTTATGAATTTAAAAAAATTAACATTGTGCATAATTTGGAGAGATGCCCCTTAATTAGTAATTTCTAATTTTCTTGCATTTTAGCAAGAAAATAATGACACAAGTAATTTATAATATTTTGAATATAGTGAATGTTTTTCTGATGTACTATGTCATATTTTAGGTGATATTCTATTGGTTTCTGAAAATAATATGCATTGTTTCATCATTTGGTACAAATTTTTATATACATATATGCAGTCTATTCTTAATACTCATGGTAGTTATGTTCTATAAAGTCAAACATTGAATCAGCAAACACTGAACCATTGCTCTTAAAGAAATATAAAGTTAGGTACTGTTAAACTAAATTTGACCTGTGACTGCCTCTGTACTTTTAGTTCCTAAGTAGCAAACCGCAAATTAACTCAATATATAAACAAATTACAATTTAACAATATATTTTTGTTACAAACAGTTGAGTCTCAGCCAATCACAGTTGCAAAGTGATCAGAACATGTGGATATAACAAAAATGCTTTATCATATCATGCCCAAATAAGGCAAACACCATACTGTAACCAATAAAGGTGTTTCTGTACTTCACTTTCTTTTCCCGTCTATAAATGATGTCTGCCCACAATGTTGGGTGGAATTCTCTGAACTTCTCCTGGTTCTTTGCTCAGATAAACTCTGCTAAAGTTAATTTGTCTGAAGTTTAGTTTTTAACAGTACCTACAAGCCTCTGGTATCAACAGTTTTAGCAATTTGTCAAATATAACATAACCTTGTTTTATGTGAGTTTCTGTTTAAAGACACCTTATTTAATATATATTGTTGATTTATTAGCATTCAAACTCATGGCCAACAGCACTATAATGCATGTCTGGATGAAGCTTATATAACACAAGCATTTTCTTCATAAGACACATTACAACTTTTCTGTACTTAGGAACACTAGACAGCATTATGCTTGGGAGGGCATTTTAAACAGTGAAATTACTAACAAAAGACATTAACATACAAAAAAAAAGCTGGCACTAAATATACTTCAAAAAGATGGCTTATTTACAGTATGAAAGCAAAAACAGGGATTTATTTTGACCTCAGCTGAAAATGTGCACATAAGGCAACCCAAATTTTTCACAGGTCTTTGTATGTCTGAAAATAACTGCAAATGCATTCCATGTATTGATTTTGGGGTTACAAATTAAGTTTAGAATGGAGATGAATTTGCAAATACAGAGTCTATAAATAATTAAGGTCAACTGTGTTTTGCAGAAAGTTTTATAATTCTTCACTTTTTGCCCACACAATTTATTAATTTTAGTGTAGCATGTTAAAATCTCCCATTTTCATTATATATTTGTATATCGCCCCTTGTATCTGTAATCTATTTCACATAAAACATTTTTAATTCTTGTTAGATGAACAAAGATTCATTATATTGATGTCTTTTTCATGGACTATATATTTTTCTATACAAAATATTCTTTTGTTCCATTTAATGCTTTTCACTTTGAATTTCACTTTAACTCTTTATTATATGACTGAGCCTGTATTCCTTTTGTTAGCATGTGCCTACAGATATTTTTCTTTTTCCTTCACATTATTAAAATAATTTTTATTATAAAATTATAAGTAACATATAACTGAATTTTTATTACTCCTATGTGGGATCTTTACATTGAATAGGAAAGTTAATCCATACATATTTGCTTTAATTTCTGTAATGTTGAGCCCTTAAAAAATAATTTGAAGTTCAATGCTCTTTATTTTTTAAATTGTGGTTAAAAACACACACAATATGTGGTCTACAGTATTAGAAAGTTTTGAATGTACAGTACAGTATTGTTGACTATAAGCACAATGTTGTACAGCAGATCTCTAGAACATTTTTGGCCTTCATCACTGAAACTTGATACCCATTACACAGCATCTCCACATTTCCCCCATCCTTAGCCATTGAAAGCTCCTATTCTACTTCTTGCTTCTCTAAGTTCGACAACTTTAGGTAGCTACCTGTCACCTTCCTATATGTTTCTATAAAGACATGCTTTTTTAAATCTCTACTTTGCTATTTTTTATTAAATTGATTTTTTTTCCAATACTCAATTAATAACTCTTTGATCTGTTCTTAAAGTTTGTATTTTATTTCTAATATTATTTTGGCTTTTTAACTCATATTTAAACTTACATTATCATATCAATGTCTACAGTGAATCGCCATCGAAAACTCCTTTTCATAAATTATAAGAACTTTTCTCACCTCTCCTAGTATCCCACGATCTTTCATGGAAAAATAATATAGAATATTAGTGTCAAATAAGGATCACTCTTAACCTGATGGAAGATTCAGGTTGTAATTATCATAGTCCATCTCTGATAGTTGTGAAAGAGTTGAAGAGCTAGTGGCAGCCCATGAATGTTCAGGTTCTTTTTCCTCTTAAATGCAGGGGTTTTCATTTTTTCTGGTGGCTGTTATTACATAGAACACTTTCATACTTCTCCTGTTCCACTGCTTACTTCAAAGATGTCTCCAAAAACTTAAAATTTTAAGCTGGAACCTGTGATCAAGCATAAGAATCAGATGAGATAACCAACTTATCTTGGTTTTCCTGAGACCTCCCAATTTTATCACTGGATGTCCTGGGCAAACAAAGATAGTTTGTCACCCTAGAATTGGACTTTATTTTTCTCTTCTCTCAACTCCCTAATTGAAAAGACCAGAATCATTAAGCACTAGTATCCGCTTCTCTATAGCACCAGCACTTACATTCAAAGCCATTTCCAATAAAATCCTTAATTTTGTCTTTATTGGACACTATTCTGAATGCATATGCCACTGTAACTCAGAATTTAAAAATGATAATATAAAGTCTGATTCATTCAGTTGTTTCATATTTTGTTACTAAATTGCAGTGACAATTGCATCATGATCCACGCATGTTGATTATGGTCTTAATTCCAAGGTTCTAGATAGTGGTTGTGAAAAACAGCAGTTTTGTTTTGTTTTGGTTTTTGTTTGTGCATGCATGTGTTTATGCTCAAATGTTTCTATTACTTTGCTTTTATTTACTTATTTTTTATCTTTCCACAGAGATATTAATCATTCTTATATTAAAAATACAAGCTCACTTTAAAAAGTTACAATATATGATTATAAAAAGAGTACAAAATTTAGAATTCCTCTACTACAAGATAATCTGAAATTAGCATTTAGAAAACTAGATTCTATACATCTTTTAAGTCTTACTTACAGGTAAACACATGCACATGCATACTTTAACACACACATACACACACACACCCAAACAACAAATTAGCATAGTTGTGATCATATAAATACTGTCCTTGTCATGGACACCTTTACAATTTTATCCCTTTCCTTTATCCTTCAACACTTATCCAGCACCACACACACACACACACACACACACACACACACACACACACACACACACACGTAAGCAATGATGGTTGACTTACCTATTTCCTTCAATATTTCCCCCTAATTTAATAGTCATTTAGATTACATTCAAAATGGCTACAATGGGAAGGCCAAGACGGCCAACTGAAAACAGCATGCCTGATTGTAGCTCTCAGCAAAGAAACATGAGAGAGCAGTCATAGGTTTTGAGAGTTGACTTGAACACCCAAGCTGAGATCTATCAGTTAGTCACCTGAAGACTTAGAGGACAGACTTTTCCAAGCCCCAAATACTCCTAGAAGTGGCCTTGACACTTGGAGACAAGAAAAGAATGAAAACAACTGCTTCTCTTCTCTACACATCTCATGCAAGTCTCTGCAGTCTCATCCAAGGGAAAGACAGTCCAGGCCATTCCTCCCACCCCTCCTGCACTGGCCAAGCACAGAGGGCTGCCTTAAATAGAGACAGAAACTCTGGTGGGGGCCACATGGATCCCAGGGAATCCAAGTTCCCAGAAGACTGGCTGGGCTACCAACTCAACAATGGGGAGGCTCAATGGGAAGCATACTGTGGGAGTGGCCATTGCTACCTGAGTGCTCTCCCCTTCTTTCTTCCCTAGTACCTAGCAGGGGCAACACAACCAATTTGTGGTGGTTTCTCTTTCTCTGGTATCAGCAACCATTATGATACCAGGTCAGGCCTGCAGAGGCAGCTTTCCCTCAAGGGGATGCCATTGCTGTTGTAGACACTCTCATGTCGCAGGGTGGTATCTAAGAGACCAAAAGCCACTGCAGAGTGAGATAGTGGCAGTGGCCCCCATCCACCTACACACTGAGGGAAAAACAACTCCCCCCTGTTTTCCTTAAACTCCGGGGCCAAGGTCCGGTCCTGCCCAGTCGGAATGAAGTCACTCCACACCTCCAAGAATACTTTAGGCAAAACAGAGCTTCAGGGTCCCATTGGGAAGCCTGACAATCCTGCTGATAAGACATGCAATCTGGAAAGAAGCCCATTGGAACTCCAGCAAGAGACCCTGTTGTCTGTGTCAGAGGAAAGGTCTTGCCCCATTTTTGCCATACTGCACCAGTAAAGCAGATCCATATGATTTCTCCCTAGTTTACCATACTTCCTATCACTGTCTGCTTCTATCTAGAGGCAGGCTAGAGGAAAAAGGTAAGGCAAAAAATAAAAATAAAAGCATGACAAATGGTTACTCCAGCTGTATGAACCTTATCTAATAAAGAAATAGCAAAACAACAACAACAACAACAAAACAAATAGAAGAGTCTGCCCTCACACATGAGGAAGAATCAGCAACAGAAATACACTGACAATCCTCAAGCTTTAATAAGTTGACACCCACAAAAGGGCTTTCAAGATCCCAAGCAATGACCTGTGAAGAATAACCTGTCCCTGATGACAGACATAGAATTCAGACTATAAATGGCAAAGGAGCTCAACAAGATCCATGAGAAAGTAGACACATAGGTCATTCAGCCCAAGAAAACAATACAGGAAGCAGAAGCTTAGCTGGCCACTATAAGAGAAAAAAAAGATTAAACATCTGACAATTAAGAATTCTTTTCTGAATTTTCAAATCACAATAGCAAGCCCTAATGGCAGAATCTACTAGACACAGGAGAGAATCTTAGAACTTGAGGATCGAAAATTAAATGAAACCGGTACAACAAAAACAAGGAGGAAAGACATAGAAAGAATATGCAAAGCATACAAGAGTTTTGGGATTATGGAAGAAGATCAAATCTACTGTTAACTGGTGTCCCTGAGAAAGAAGGAGAATTGAAGAACACCCTGGAATAAGCCTTTAAAAATGCCATCTAAAAAAATTTCCCCTATCTCACTAATGAGGCAGACTTGCAGAAGCAAGAGATTTAGAGAATTCATGTGCGATAATACATGAGAACACAACTCCAAAGGCATGTAATAATCCATTTCTCTAAGGTAAACATGAAAGAATAAATCCTAAAGTCAGCTAAAGAGAAGAGACAGACCACCTACCAAGGAAGACCCGTAAGAATTGCAGCAGATTTCTCAGAAGAAACCTTACAAACCAGAGCAGACCAAGGTGCTGTCTTCAACATTCTTTAAGAACAGGAATTCCAGTCAAGAATATCCTACTTTGTCAAGCTAAGCTTTATTAAAAATGGAGAATTAAAATCCTTCCCCGACATTCAATTCCCAAGAGAATATGCCACCTCCAGACCAACCCTTCAGGGGATGCTTAAGAAAGTTCTAAGCAAAGTAATGAAAGAACAGTTCCACCTATAACAAACTCATAGGCAAGCACAAGTTTATAGGCCATACAAATCAACCACAAAAAACCTAAAAAGCAAAGCATCCACTTATAACACTATAACAGGTACAGATTCCCATATAGCAATAATCAGCTTAAAATGAATAAACTGAATGGACCACTCAAAAGGCATAGAATAGTTATACTTACATCACACAAAACAAACTTTAACCCACAAAAACTTTAAAAGGACACTATATAATGATTAAAGACTCAATCAATCAGCAAAAAAATCCATCTTGATTATGTACACACTTAACCTAGGAGCACCCAGTTTTATAAAACGCATCCTAATTAAACTAAGAGAGGACATAAAACTCATACAACTATAGTCAGAGACTTTAATACTCCACCAACAACCTTAGGCAGATCATCAAGGCAAAAAAACTAACAAGGAAATCTGGAACCTTAACTTGGAACTCAACCAACCAGACCTAATAGAATGCTTCACCCAACAACTACAGAAAATACATTCTCATAATCACCACATGGAAAATACTCCAAGATCAATCACATACTCATAACTAAATCAAGTGAGAACAAACCTGGAAATCATTAAATTAAAGTCACAACTAAATAAAATCAAGACCAGAAAATCATATGAAGTATCAACAAGACAAAAAACTAGTTCTTTAAAAGGATAAATAAGATTGAAAGGCTTCTACCCAAATTAACAAAAATGAGAGAGAGAGAGAGAGAGAGAGACAGAGAAAGAAAGAGAGAAAATTCAAACAAATACAATTTAAAAGGCAATGTTGACAACAGCCCCTGTAGAAGTACAAAAGATTATCAGAGACTAATATAAATATCTGCCTACAAGTAAACTAGAAAATCTGGAAGAAATGGAGAAACTCCTGGCATCACATAACCTTCCCAGATTGAAACAGGAATGAACTGAAACTCTGAACAAACCAATAACAATCCAAAAAATCAACTCAATAATAAGAAACCTCCCCACCAATAAAAGTTCTGAGCCAGATGATTTTTTTTTTTTTAGTTAGAGTCTCACTCTTGACACCCAGGTTGGAATGCAGTGGCACGCTCACAGTGACAGCAGTTTCGACCTGCTGGGCATAGGCGATTCTTCTGCCTCAGCAGCCAGATGGTTTTTAAACTGAATTCTAAAGGACATAAAAGGAAGAGCTGATACCAATTATATTAAAAGTAGTCCAAGCAATTAAGAAGGAAGGAATTCTTTCAGACTCATTCTATGAAGCTAATATCATTCTGACCTCAAAAATGATGAAGAATCAACAAGGAAAGAAAGCTTCAAGCAAATTTTTCTGATGAATATAGATGCAAATTTCTCAACAAGATTCTAGTTAACTGCATCCAACAAAATATTTCAAGGATCATTCATCATGACTAGGTGGGCTTCATTCCTGGGATACCATCCTGATTCAAAACATGCAAATCAATAAATGTAATGCATCACATTAACAAGCATAAAACCAAGAACACATGTTTATCTCATTAGATGTCCAAAAAAGCATTTGATAAAATCCAACATCCTTTCTTGGGGGAACAAAAAAAAAAAACCCTTAAATGCTTAGGCATTGAAGGAACATTTTTCAAAATAATAAGAGCTTTGTATGACAAACCTGCAGCCAACATCATACTTAATGGGTAGAAGCTGAAAAGAACTAGAATAAGATAGGATGCCTACTCTTATCCCTCTTAGTTTACATAGTATTGGAAATCCTATACAGAGGAATCAGGGCAGAGAAAAAAATTAGGGATATCCAAATAGGAAAAGAGGAAGCTAAACTATCATCCTTCTATACAGACGATATGATTCTATACCTAGAAAATCCTAGAGAGTCTGTCAAAAACCTCCTCACACTAATAAGCAACTTCAGTAAAGTCTCAGGATACAAAATCTATGTGCAAAGCACAGTTGTCTTCCTATACACCAACAATAAGCTTGTTGAGAATCAAATAGAAAATACAATCTCATTCAGAATAGTCACAAAAAATATAATAAAATGCCTCAGCATCCATCTACCCAAAAAGGTGAAAAACTTTCACATTGATAACTACAAAACCTTGCTCAAATAATTCAATGATGACGCAAACTAATAGCAGAAGATCCCATGCTCATGGATTAGAAGAATCAATATTAGGCTGGGCTCAGTGGCTCAGTCTGTAATCCCAGCACTTTGGGAGGCGGAGGCGAGTGGATTGCCTGAGCCTGAGGGTTCGAGACCCACCCGGGCAACTTGGCAAGACCTAATCTCTAGAGTAAATAAAAAACTAGCCGGATGTGGTAGCGTGTGCCTGTAGTTCTGGCTACTTGGAAGGCTGAAGCGGAAGTATCGCCGGAGCCCAGCAGGTCGAGGCTGTGGTGGCCGGGAGCGTGCCACTGCACTCCTGTCTGGGTGACAGAGTGAGACACCAACTGAGAAAAAAAAACCCCACAAGAAAAAAAAAAAGAAGAATCAATATTGTTAAGATGCCCATTCTACTCAAGGCATTCTACAGATTCAATGCAATTCCTATCAAATTACCAGCATCATTTTTCACAGACCTAGAAAAGACAGTACAGATATTCATATGGTGGGGGGGGGGGGGGAAAGAGCCCAGACAGCTAAAGCAAGCCTCAGCAAAAGAACAAAGCTGAAGTCATCTCACATCCAGAATTCAAAGTCTACTACAAGTCTTTAATAACCAAGACAGCATGATACTGGCACAAAAGTAGACTCGTAGACCAATGGAACAAAACAGAGAATCCATGAATAAAACCACAGACCTTCAACCAACTCATATTTGACAAAGCCAAGAAAGGCAAACATTTGGAAAGAAAAGCCATATTTAGCAAATGGTGCTAGGAAAATTGATAATCACATGCAGAAGAATGAAATTGGACCCCTACTATCGCCATATACAAAAATTAACTCAACATGAATCAAGAACTTAAATGTGAATACTCAAACTATAAGAATCATTTTTTTATTATAAAGACGTGGGCCAAAATTCAGGGTTAGGTATACAAATGTTGGTTATCCAGGTACCCTTGTTGATAAGGTATGCCCCTCCCTCCCCTAGTAGTTTCCCTCAACTGCCAATCCCCAGCCCCCTCCCTGGGTAGTTTCCCACTACCGTCAATTCTTTTGTTATAGTATTATGATAATTGTTCAAGGTCTTCTTATGAGTGACAACATATGGTACTCTGTTCTTTGTATCTGTAATAGATAACTGCTTATGATCAACTCTAAATCCATCCAAGTTGTTGCGAAGTTCATATGTTTGTCCTTCTTTATGACTGCATAATATTCCATTGTGTATATGTACCATATTTTTTTAATCCAGTCCAGCTTCGATGGGCAACACGGTTGGTTTCATGTTTTTCCTATTGTGAATAGAGCTGAAACAAACATATGTGTACAGGTATCTTTTTTGTAGAATGATTTGAATTCCTCCAGGTATATTCCCAATAGGGGAATTGCTGGGTCATATGGAAGGTCAATTTCTAGTTCTTTCAGGAATCACCACACTATCTTCTAAAGAGGTTGCACTAGTGTGCATTTCCACCAGCAATGAAGAAGCGTTCCTTTTTATCCACATCTTCGCTGGCATCTGTTGTTGTTTGTTTTATTAATGATGGCCATTCTTACTGGGGTTAGGTGGTATCTCAATGTGGTTTTGATTTGCATTTCTGTGATGATGAGTCAGGCTGAGCACTTTTTAATATATCTGTGAGTTGCCTGTATATCTTCTTTTGAGAAGTGTTTATTTATGTCTTTTGTCCACTTTTTAATGTGGCTGTTTTATATTTTCCTTTCAGCGTATTTAAGTTCCTTTTAGATCCTAGAAGTTAGGCCTTTGTCAGATATACAGTTGGCAAATATTTTTCCCAGTCTGTGGGCTGTCTCCCTGATCTCTGGATGGTTTCTTTTGCTTTGCAGAAGCTCATTAGTTTGATGAGGTCCCACTTGTCTATCCTTTTTCTTAAGGTATGGGCATTTGGGGTTCTGAATAGGAATTGGTTCACAGTTCCAATTTCCATAAGGTTGTCTCCTGCATTTTCTAAAATTCTTATAGTTTGAGGTTTTATATTTAAGTTTTTGGTCCATTTAGAGTTAATTTTTGTGTATAGTGATAGGAAGGGATCCTGTTTCAATCAACTGCATGTGATCAATCAGTTTTCCCAGCACCATTTGCTGAATAGGTTCTCCCCTCCCCAGTGTTTGGTGGTGGAGGCTTTTTCAAAGATGAGTTAGTTGAGAAATTGAGTCTTTGCTTCAAGAATAACTATTCTGTTCCATTGGTTTGTTTGCCTGTTTTTGTACCAATACCAGGCTGTTTTGATTACTGTAGCCGTATAGTAAAGTTTGAAGTCTGGAAGTGTGATACCTCCTGCTTTGTTTCTTTTGCTAAGGATTTTTTGGCTCTTTGTGGTCATTTAGGTTTCCATATGAATTTCTGTATTGTCATTTCCAGGTCTGAGAAGAATGATGTTGGTAGCTTAATGAGTATTGTGCTGAATCTGTAGATTGCCTTTGGTAGTATGGACATCTTAACAATGTTGATTCTTCCTATCCATGAACATGGAATATTTTTCCATTTGTTTATGTCTTCTCGGATTTCTTTGTGCAGTGTTTTGTAGTTCTCATTGTGAAAACCTTTCACTCCTCTGGATAGGAAGATGCCAAGGTATTTCATTTTTTGGTGGCTATTGTTAATGGGATTGTGCTTTTAATTTGAGTCTCTGCCTGCTGTTGTTGGTGTATAGGAATGCAACTGCCTTTTGCACATTATGAGAATCTTAAAAGAAATCTTAGGGAACATCCTCCTGGACGTCAGAGTAGTTAATGGCTTTATGGTCAAGTTCTCAAAAGCAAATGCAGCAAAAGCTAAAATTGACAATTAGGATCTTATCAACCCCCCAAAAAATTTTTCCCAGCAAAAGAGACCATGAAAATATTAAAGAGACAACCCACCAAATGGGGGCAATGTATTTGCAAGCTATACATACAACTGAGGTCTAACAACCAAGAACTCAAACACAGTGATAGGGAAAAAAATACCCCATTAAAAGGGAAGCAAACTATATGGTAATATGTAGGGGTCCAGTTTCATCCTTCTGCGTGTGGTTAGCAAGTTTTCCCAGAATCATTTGCCAAATATGTTATCTTTTCCCCAATATCTTTGTCACAATGGATCAAGAACTTTAATGTGAAACTTCAAATTGTAAGGGTCTTAGAAGAAAACATAGAGAACACCGTCCTGGTCATCTAAGTAAGCAATGAAATCATGGCCAAGTCTTCAAAAGCAAATGAAGCAAAAGCTAAGATTGACAGATAGGACCTTATAAAATGAAAATGCTTTTGCACAGAAAACAAAATCAAGACAGTAAAGAGACAACCTGCAGAATGTGAAAAAATATTTGCAAGATATGCATCCAATATCAAACATCCATCATCTACAGGAACTTCGATTAATTAATAGGAAAAACAAATAAATGAGCTCATTAAAAAGAGGGCAAAGGACATAAACAGACATTTCCTCAAAGAAAGACATGCAAGCAGTCAAAAATATATTAAAATATCCTCAGACTCACTAAACATCAGAGAAGTGAAAATCAAAACTATAATGAGATACTGTCACTCCAGTCAAGATGGCTATCATTTACAAGTAAAAACACAAGTGTTCGTGAGGCTGCAAAGAAAGGAAATGCTTTTACACTGTTGGTGAAAATGTAAGCTAGTTCAACATTTGTGGAAAGTAGTGTGGCGTTTTCTCCAAAAACTAAAAATTGAGCCATCATACAATTCAGCAATCCCACTTCTGGAAATATACCCAGAGGAACATAAATTGCTCTACCTAAAAGACATTTGCACATGTATGTTTATTGCAGCATTATCCACAATTACACAAACATGGAAGCCACCCAGAAGCCCATACAAAGTGGATAGAATTAAGAAAATGTGTTATATAATATATACAATGCAACACTACTCAGTCATAAAGAAGAACAAAATAATATCCTTTAGCAACATGGATGCAAGTGGAGACTGTCATTCTAAGTTAGCTATCACAGAAACAGAAAAACAGAATACCATATTTTCTCACTCACAAGCAGTCCCTAAATATTTAGCACGTGAACACAAAGGTGGGAGCAACAAACACTGGGCACTGATAAAGAAGGAAGGGAGGGTAAATAAGGGACATACAGTCACCCATTGTGTACCATACCCACTACCCAAGGAACAAAGGGCTTGCTAGAAGCCCAAACCTCACCAGCACACAATTTAGTTATGTAACAAATCCTTGCAATATACCCCCAAACTCTAAAATGAGTAAATATATTAAAAGAAAAGAAAATAACTTAAAAATGACTTTACCCTTAAATCATTCCCAGCCATCCACTTCTGTGTTTTGAGATATTAGGACCCGCAGCAACTTCAATAGACTTAGAATCTATAGTACTGAGTGATCTTTCACAGAAACAAACAGCTGAGTACCACATGTTCTCACTCAAAAGCGAACCTTGAATAATTATCATAATACTATAAGTAAGGAACTGGCAGTAGTGGGAAACTGCCAGGGGAGGGAGGCACACCTCATCAACAAGGGCACCTGCATAATGAATATTTGTATACCTAACCCTGAATTGTACCCCACATCTTCAAAATAATAATTTTTTAAAAAAGACATTAGAACCCATTCTTTTTTAGCAATATGAGGTAGGCATGACTGTACATATGTATTCAATAATTTCTGTAAAACTTTGAATAAGGAGTCATGTGTCCAGAGTTCTTCACCATGAGAACTTTTAATCAAATATCTCTTTTAAGATTGATGCTGTGGATTTCATATTTCAAGTTTTTAAAATAAATAATATACATGTTAGCATGTCACTAGATATAATGCAAATTGCTAACAGTAATATCATTTGGGTTTTTTTAATTTTATTCTTTTAAGTTTTTTATTTTAAAGATGTGGGGTACAATTCAGGGTTAGGTATACAAATGTTCATTACACAGGTACTCTTGCTGATGAGGTGTGCCCCCCACTTCCCCAGGCAGATTCCCACTACTGCCAATCCTGCTTCCCCTCTCCCCTCCCAGCAGTTTCCTGCTACTGCCAATCCTTTTCATATAGTATTACGATAATTTTTCAAGGTCTGCTTATGAGTGAGAACAGGTGATATTCAGTTCTTTGTTTCTGTGAAAGATCACTCATTATTATACAATCTATGTTCATCCAGGTTGCTGTAAAGTTCACGATTTTGTTCTTCTTTATGACTGTATAATATTCCATCATGTATATGTACCACATTTAAAAAATTCAGTCCTCTTTTGATAGGCATCATGATTGGTGGAAAACAGTGTGGCTATTCCTACAAAATCTAAAAATCATCCATTCATATGACCCCACAATCCCCCAACTGGGAATATACCTGGATGAACTCAAATCACTCTATAAAAATGATACATGCACACTTGAACTTTGTGTGCATATTTGCAACATTACACTAATTCTCAAGTCCTATGACTAGATATTCAAATTTGTCCAAAATTCCAGAAATCATTGTCATCCTCATCTTCCTAAATTATTGGTTTCATTAAAGTGTTACCTTATTCAATCACTAACAATGCCTACTGAAATAAGCTCAAATTATTCTGCCTGATTCTTTACTATTCAATTTGTTTTTCACATTTGACTCAAAATGTAGCCTCTTATTTTGGCAATATTTTCTTTCTTATCTCCCACCCATAGAAGACTGCTTATTTTCTTGGGACTGGACACACATGTCATAGAGTAGACAATACCTTCTTTACGTTTTGCCCAGGCAATTCATTCCCCCAAATTTAAGAACAGTTGGCAACTAAACCATGCTAAGGCCTTGGATATTCCTCTTATCTTCCAATTTCTTCCATGAGCAATAAGGTTAATTATATCTATGTATAACTATGTAAGCATTAATTGAAATAATATTTGTAAAGCACCTAGAAAAATGTCTTATAATTAGTACGTTTTGTAAATGTAAACTTAAATATAAGCTCTAAAGGTAATGTCTTTGAAGTGCCAACTTATACTTTGATGCATAAATTCTGGTGTATGTATCACAATATTATAATCATAATTTAAGCATGCATAAAATTACTGGAAAAGTTATGGCCATGACATTTTTTGATTTTATTCATACTTTTTAAACAATTTATAGATAGAATGTGGAAGTCATAAAAATAAATGGAAAAATAATTCAATGTGTAATAATATATTCATACTGCACCTTGTCACTTACACATATCTTTTCCATGCATTATTTTATTTGAAACTAGGTAGAAAATAAGAAAATATTATCATTAGTATTTTATAAATGTGGACACTAAGGCTTAAGTGGACTAAAAAAGTTACCTAGATAGGAGAGATATAATTTGAAAAAGGCACTTGACAGAGCAAATCAAGTGCTTTAGAAATTTATCCAAGAATTATACTTAAAAGGTAAATTACAGCGTTTTTCATACATTTATTTATTTATTTATTTATTTAGTGTGTGTGTGTGTGTGTGTGTGTGTGTGTGTGTGTGTGTGTGTGTGTGTTTATAGGATGAGATAACCTTTGTTGCAATACTGCACACTGGTTGTGTAAATGAGCATTTAAGCAGCTTAATTGGATTTCAATTATTAGACCAGTTATTATATAATTATGTACAATGTCTAATTTCTGATTATTTTATTTTGTCCTGAAAGACTAGATTTGACATTTCATGATCTGTTATCTTGGGATGATGTGCCATGAGTAGTGGTTGAACAAAATACCTTTAAGTAAACCTGTGCTTTTCTCTGCTTTATTGTTTAATGAAATCTTAGGTCACAGTTTGATTATTATTAATTCTGCTTTGCTGCTCAGTGAACGTGGATTGAGTTGCAATGTCATCATTGTAGCAAAGAATCCAAGTCACCAATAAAGAATAATAGGGCCTTACCTAGATTATTGTGTATTACCTCTTTGAACACTCATCTCTACTCTCTACATATTTGCCTTTTACATTCAAATCTATCAAGCTTTACTTATTAAGAGGATTACCTGGAAAAATTCCAAATGAAAAAGAAAGGAGTGAAAAAATACTACTATAAACAACAAGGGATAGAAAAAATAATGGAATGAAATATGAAATAATTTGTATAGATTTTGAGATGGCACTACTTTATTCCTTGCAGTATAGATGAGCAATTTACAACATAAAAATCTTTAAAATGTGTCATTTAAATTTTCCTTAATGAGTGTAAACTTGAGCGCAAACACATTTTATGTCTTTCCTAATTAATGCTTATAAAAGCATATGAATGCTCTTTAAGTCTTTAGAATGAGTAACTTTTCATTACATTTTCTTTAAAAATCTCCTTGTTCACATTCAAAGCTAAGACATTTGTTAAGATCATGGAAAGAATGCAAACTGGTAATGCATGAAGTTAAAATGTAGCTCAACACTGTTCCAAGGGGAGGTATCACTATGGGTGCTATGTATCTCATCTTGAATTCTTTCCTGTTCCAAATGGCAGCTGGACCTTTTATTTTCTAATATTTTTCATCTCACTCTTGCAGCCTGATCCAAATCCCTTGAAAGGTAATTGATTTTGCCTTTGCGACTGAAATCTAACCTCCTATATTTCTAACCCTGTTTCCTGTCACCAGGGACTGGTCCCTTACTGGCAAGTTCATCTTGATTACTATTGCTCTTTTGGCTTGATAGTGCTCATCCAATGTTCTATACTCTAGGCTATAGCCAAGTTCTGATTATCATACTGACTCTGCAAAAAGTGTCCAAATTTCTTCATCTGCCAAAAAATATATATAATTAAGAAAATGCTATAAGTACAAAAGACGTATGCTCAAGATGGATCTTAAGCATTCTAGCACAAATGCCAATAGAAATTGAAGTTTTTCTAGTACAGAGAATGTTGTTTGGCTTGTTGCAGAACTGTTTATTTCTTTACATGCTCATATTATCTAGATTAAGTTCCGATATAATATTCATGTTGTATTTAGATTGTGATACAATAAACATTCATCAAACATCTTCAGTGAGTAAGGCAGGATAGAAGGTAACTTTTTATGCATTGTCTTTTTTAAAAAATCCACAAACCTGCAGGATAGACAAGGCTGATTTTATAATACAATGGTTAAGAAAATTGGATTTAGAGGTTAGTTGAACTGCCTGAGGTCATATAGCCAGTAAGTAGCAAAACCAGAATGAAGTCTGACTTTTCCACATCCAAAGTCCAAGGCAATTTCTACTTTACCACAATAGTCTATTTGGATATGAATTGGTAAGTAAATACGAATAAAAGTTGTCCTTTCTGCAGTTACAATGAACTTTATTGTTAATTTGATGAAATTACGAGGTAAACTACATACAGTTCAAAAATCTGAAAAGATTTACTTTATAATAGGAATACATTTCTTCAAATTATAAGTAAAAACTAATATATAATATAGCTTAATAGGAAATATAATATATTAGAATTCAGGCAGTAGATTGCAAGTAAAGAGAAATGTTATCTATAAAAAGGAATTATAAAGTTCTATCTCAAGCATAATATTTCTACCAAAAAAATCACTCTTGGGAACTACTTCATTACCCTTAATCAGCTCAGCTTTAGATCCATGAGAAAAGGTAAGTGGGAATATGCCAGGATCAAATAAAGTTAGAGGGGAAACAGGGATTTTTTAAAGATGGCACAAGGTAAATATGTAACTCCTCACCACCATTACTTTTTCTTCTATTCATATTCAAATACTATGTATTTAGCACCTAATTTATGATAGATAATATGCTAGGTGCTTTAAGTGGATGCTTAAATCTAATTTTCATAATTTGAAAGATAACTTTTTCCATCATCACCATCACCATCATCGTCATCACTATCATCATCATCATTCTCGTGATTGTTACTTTTATATGACAACTTGGCTAGGTTATATTGCCCAGTTACTCAAACCAACAGCAATCTAGGTGTTGCTATGAAGTTGTTTTTGTTTTTGTATTGAGTCAGGGTCTGACTTTGTTGTCCAGACTGGAGTACAGTGGCACATCACAGCTCATCACAGCTCATCACAGCCTTGACATCGTGGGCTCAGGCAATCCTTCTGCTTCAGTCTCCAAAGTAGCTGGGATTTTTCTTTGTTTTTGTTTTTGTTTCTGTTTTTGTTTTTTTTTTGTAGAGATGTGGTCTTGCCATGTTGCTTAGGCTGATCTCAAACTCCTGGGCTCAAACAATTCCTACATCTCAGCCTTCAAGGGAGATGTGATTACAGCTGTGAGCCACCACTCCTGGCTATGAAGATATGTTTCAGATGTGGTTATCATTTGAATGGTAGACTTTAAGTAATGGAGATTATCTCAGTGGTGTAGGAGGGCTTCATCCCATCAGTTGAAAGGCCTTAAGGGTAAAAAATGAGGTTTACCAGAGGAAAAAAGAAAATTCTGTCTGAAGACTACTGCAGTATCAACTTCTGCTTAAGGATTTCTAACTTGCTGTCCTGCTCTTTGGATGTCAGACTTACCAGCAACCAAAACTGCACAAGTCAATTTCTTGAAGTAAATCTCTTACGATATGTGTGTGTGTGTGTGTGTGTGTGTGTGTGCGCGCGCGCGCGCACTCTATCTATTATTTCTATTAATCAGAAAAACAATAATTGATATCATTCTCATTTTTAAAATAAGAAAAGTAAGTTTCAGATATTAGACAATTTGCCCAAGACTACAGGACCCATAAATGCAGATCCTAAGAAAGGAACTCACATCTTCTGACACTTAAGTTTGTTCTTCTTTTTGGATGGCCATCTTAATTTTTTTTCTTTATTTCTGTTTTTTGCTTTTTCTATTTTTAAAACTGCTTGGTAGTTCTAGAAGAACAGGGTTTACATATATGCTTATCTGGTGAGAGTTATTGAAGGAAGCTGAAAGTATCATTTACCTACTCACAGGACCTGCTTTGCTGACACCTGGTGTATGTCCAAGCAAATGACTCCCAGATACAGTTTGCATATAGGTAAGGAATTGGCTAAAGAGGACTCACAGTGAGTGTCTGTACACAGTTCAAGAGAGAGGAAAGAGCTAATGCAGGGGTTCTCAAAGTACTACCAACATTTATTAGCACTTGCTGATGATAAATATTGTGCTAATAACAGATAACAGCAGAGTTTAGAAAGAGGGCGTGAACAGATTGCTGTATTCTGGAGGCAGATTGGCTTCATCTCTAAACAATGTCTTTAAAAACAGGATACAAGGAATTAGTTCGCATGTTAGCTGTACTTGCTAGCTAAGTTACATTGATTAAGGGATTCTATCTTAATGACCTTTGGTTTCCTCATCTACCTAATGAGACTAGTGTAAAGATAAAATAAGTATAAATGATTTTGTAAACTACAGCATCATACAAACTAGAATTATAATTATCAATAGTTAAACATATCTTTCCTCCTGCTCTGTTCACAACACTAGACTATAAGTTTTGGGTAATGCAAAGAAACCATGCTAGTTATTCCTTGGGAAGCATTCTTATATTTTGAATGGGGGATAAATGTGTGAAACACTGAGAAACTAAAAGTTAGATGTGTATCTGTCTCTAAATTTTTTTCCTCAAAATATTCACAACATTTAAGACAGAATATTATCTCAAACATAGCTATGATAGTTATGCACCGGCTGAATTTACAAAGTGTGAGTGATACCTGGGTGCAGTCTGTTTCTACTAGTGGCTAGCCTGGTTAGTTAGGTCTTATGCCAATATAATAATAGGCCCTATCTTGTCATTGTGCTTTGTTGTATGGTCCCCAAATTGTATCCTTTCCTTTATTGCACCATTTTGTAAGCTCATGCAGATGTGAATAATGAATTACTGTGTTTTACACACAAAACAATACACATGGAATTATTACAAAGTATCCCACACTGTGCTCATCATTTTTAAACATATTCTCTAATCTTATCCTCAAAATATCCCTGCAAGTTATAACACAGGGAAGGTGATAATCTAAATTTTACATTAAAATTACCTATGGTACAGAAAGGTGAGCTGGTTTGTTCAATTATGTCAAAGCCTGGAATCAAATTCACATTTCTCTGACTCCAAATCTTGTACTTTTCCACTATTTAGATTATGGGCTTGTTGCTATGGTGGCATATACTCAAATTTCCAGAAAGAAAAGAATCCTTAGAGAAGAACATTTAGTCAAAAGCTTTCATTTCCCTTCATTTCAAGAAGGGGAAAGGTTTTCTTTGGGTCACATGAGAAGTAACAGCTTCAGGCTAGAAAAAACACAACACAGAACTGGGGAATATACTTGATATTTTGACAATTAGTGGTGTTTTTTAGCATTTGATGATATGTTGAGTAACTGTCAAATACAGCAGTTTGGCAATAAGAGTTATAGAAATAGTCCTGGAGTTGACCCCTTAGAGAGGTACAACTGATCAGCAAACCAATGTTTAATTGAGCTGTAGTATTGTTAATTCTAGAGAAAAGAAATTCTAAGCCTCTGTGTTACGCCTGACTCCTTTAACATTTTAGATTCACTATTTTAATCCTTTATTCATCCATTCAATCAAGAACTAACTATGGAATGTTAAGTATGTTTCAGATGATATTCTAGTTGCTTGGACTCTAGCATTGAATAAAATGGATAAAATTCCCTACCTATGTAGAGCTTACATTCCGGAAAAAAAAAAGACATGAGACAAAAAAACATAGCATGTAAGTAAATCATATAGCTCATTAAAAGAAAATAAATGCCATTAAGAAAAAAATAAAATAGGTTAAGCAAAATCATGGAAAATAAGGTGCAGTTTTTCACAAGGTGATGATGTAAGCTCATGAAAAAGTTGACATTTAAATACAAACTTAAAAGAGATGTGATAGTAACCTCAGTATGTACTTGGAGGAGGAATATTTTAGACAGAGAAATTGCCAAGTGCACAAAGCCTAGTTCAATCTAGTTCACTCTCTGAGCTTGGGCAAATCACTTAACTTCAGCAAAATTAGGAAAATATCATCCTTATTATAATTTTGGTAAACTTTTTTGATAATATAATGAAACACAAGAACCAAACAAATGTTATGTAATAATATGAAAATGTTATCTGAATTGTAACAATTCCTGTGTGGAGAAGGCTGACGTTAGAGGACTAATGTTAAAAACCCAGGTACAATATTCCAAGATAACAAAATAACATAAATATAACAAGTTTGTGACAGGAGTATGGGTAAAGGGAAAGATGGCATTAAGAAACCCTAGCTGAAGAAGGAACCATTTTGTTCATCCTCTGCACAGCTTCTAAAAGAGCATGTTGTGATTGATAAATAAATATCCCCCAATTGTGATAGTTGCACTTAGCTATAGACATTCAATTAGTAGCTATTTTGTGCCAAATCAGATTCTGATTTCTAGTATACAAACTACCAAGTAAAGGAGATTTTTTAAAAATCATACTCTAATTCAGTACAATAAGTATGACAATAAAGATATGAGCAAAGAAAGAGATAGAGAACACAAGTAGAAACCTCAAATATATACTTTTATTCTATAGTTTTATTTATGAGAACAATCCCGTTTCTGGAGAGAGCTCTTTTGATCTTAGAATTTGAGCTTCTTTTGGGTAAAGACTGCTATTTTTGTACTTTGTCTCTCCAGTGCCTGGCACAGAGTCTATTCTCAGGGTTTGCTTTAAAAAAGAGAGAGAAAGGGAGATAGGGAAGAAGGAAGGGAGGGAAGAAAAGTTGATTGAAGATAAAAGGTGTAAAACCGTTCCGTGATAAATCCAAGAGCCTTGCATATTTTATGCAGTTTTCTCAGTGAGAGGCCACAAATGGGCTATTTTCAGAACTGCTTTGTGAATCTTGGGCTGCATTTTTGCAAAATGACTTGGTTTGGCTGAACAACTGTGTCTTCTGTACATATGCAAATAGGAACAAATATGAACAGGAACTTTTTATTGTGATAACAATTCAAAGTGACACACCAGCATCTGGATAGAAATTTCTCCAGCTGCACAGCTTACTCTTTATTGTAGGCAAAACAATAATTTCAGCCATAGAAGAGGGCCTGAGAAGTGGATAGAGGCTATTTTGTGGAACACCGCAGCATCAGCTAATGGTCTTCTCTCTGAATATGTGAGCAGGAAAAAAAGAATTCTTATACTGAGACAGTGTAGTGGAAAAATCATGCTCTTCGCACCCAAGAGACTGGTACTGGGCCTTGAATTTGTCACTTACTATCTGGGTCACCTTGTGAAAATTATGTAATATTTTTGAGTCCTAGCTTCCTCATCTGCAAGCTGAGAAGAATATGATATTAAGCCCACAGGATTGTTATGAGTATTGAGTAAAATAGTGCCTGAAGTGAGATTAGCAGCAGGACTGGTATAAATGAAACCAGGATAGGATAAGTGGTAACTGCTATTCCCAGTAAGCTGAAAAAGGAAGATACTAAGGCAGGATGGAGGAAGCAACATTTAATGCAAAGGCCATAAACTAGGTCCATTTGGGTGGCATTTTGACTGCACACTTTACATTTTATATGTCGCAAATAGTTAAGAATGAAATATAATGTTAAATGGGCCACCAAAAAAAATCCTTCTGAATCGAGGGCAAGTGTTGTATAATAATTGCAATGGTGATAACACCACTTTCTACTTCATGCTATGCAATGGTTTGTATATTAGTTTGCTAAGAATGCCATCACAAAATATCACAGACTGATTGTTCAGCTTAAAGAAATACATTTTTCTCAAAATTTTGAAGGATAGAAGATCAAGGTGTCAACAAGTTTGGATTATTCTGCAGTCTCTTTCCATGACTTACAGTTGGCCAACTTCTTGCTGTACCCTTACATGGTCCTCATTGTGTATGTCTGTGTTCTGATCTCCCTTTTTTATAAGAATCAGTTATATTGGATTAAGGCATATATATCTATATATATGCCATAAATATATATAAAAAGTATATGTATATACTTTTTTTTTGAAAGCAGGATTTACTGAGAGGACAGAAAATCTCCCACAGTGGGAGGGGACCCGAAAAGCTCCCACAGTGGGAGGGGACCTGAAGGAGTTGCCCGGATTAAGGCATATTTTAATGATCCAATTTAATCTTAATTACCTCTTTAGAGATTCCATCTCCAAGCATGATATTCTGAGGTACTGGAGGATAGGACATTAGCATATGAATTTTAGAAGATGCAATTTGTCCTATAACTTTTTGTAATGGTGATGATAGAGGATGTGAACAGCGTAGGAGGGGGTGATATAAATTAAAGAATTGAATCTAATAGTTATTTGAGCTCAGCTTAAGACCGATATTGCCTGCTCTGCTGAGAGTGGAAGGAATCATAAGATCAATAAAGTGAATGAAGATCTTAGATCTTAGGCAGATCATAGGCCAAAGTGAGATGGTAGTGTAAAAGTGAGTTGACTTATTTCTGCATACAAGATGCTGCAGTCATTCCCGAGAGCATCTCATCTACAAGGAGGAACTATGTTATAGTTTTTCTCTTGAAATTGCAATACAGGGCAAATTTTTTGTGGAGGGGGATTTGGCCACCTTACAAACTTCAGTTTCTTCTTGTATGAAATTAACATTTTGGGCCAAATAACATTTAAGGATCATGTCAGCTCTGACAGTCTAATGTTTTAGTAAAGATTCTAGGGATGAGTTAGAAACCAAAGTTTTGTCTTCAAAGAACCAGTTACTGCCATGAAAGAAAGCAAGGCTTTGGACCAAGGTTCCATTTGAGGTCCACCCAAAAATTTCAAAACTGGAATTAAGCGAATTATTTTAGACCCTTATATTGGAGACTTCTCAAACAACTATGATGTTAGAAAAGCACCATGCAACTCCTCACTGGTTCAACTGAAAAATTTCAAAATTTCATAAAACTATAGGAGCTAGACAACCCTCTCACAGACTCATGTATAAGATTACATGATTGTGCCGGGTTCGGTGGCTCAGCTTGTAATCCCGCGCCTTTGGGAGGCTGAGTTGAGTGGATTGCCTGAGCCCGCGGGTTTGAGACCCGCCTGGGCAGGCGAGACCTCATCTCTACAATAAATTAAAAAAAAAAAAAAAAAAGCCAGGTGTGGTAGTGCGCGCCTGTAGTTCCAGTTACTTGGAAGGCTGAGGCGGAAAGATCACCGGAGCCCAGCAGGTCGAGGCTGAGGTGGCCGGGAGCGGCCACTGCACTCCAGTCTGGGCGACAGAGTGAGACTCCGACTCAAAAAAAAAAAAAAAAAAGATTACATGATTGAAACCATCACTGAATCAGTTGCCAATTTCTACAGGTTCTTAATTTCTGTATCTGCCACCAGAGATCTTTTTTTTTTTTCTTCACTATGTTCTACTCTGCTTAATGTCATTCAAATATTTCCAACTGCCCAAAAGAGATAGCCAGAATCTTTGGAATACTCTTCTATATCCTGACCACTGGTACCACTTACAGTCTCTGCTTTTTTCATATGCTCTTTCACAACCTCCACCTCATGCATACCTGTACTAAATGGTTTAAATTTCATCTAAAAATTAACTTATTGTAAATCTTCAGTTATGCTTTCTCTCTACCCCTTCCCAGCCAATTCACTCATTCAAATTTTGTTGGGAGCATAGAAATAGCCTGTAAGATCACTGGAGCTCTAGTGACCAAATACAACCAGATCTGTGTTCATTGGTCTGCTGCTGTACCATCTAATATTGATCTAGGATTATGGCTTCTGGAATTTGAGATCTCTTTCTCCATATCTCTCTCTCTCTCTCTCTGTGTGTGTGTGTGTGTGTGTGTGTGTGTGTGTCTTTCTCACACACATGCACAACCACATACCAGAACATAGGCACATGCTTGCTCTTCTGTGATTAAGACGTTTCTTGACCTCATATACTAAATATTTCACTGCAGAATACATGGGATAGTTTAAATCACCCACATCACAATCACAGAAGGTTGACCATACAGCTTACATTATTCACTCTGTCATATCTCCATTTTAAATAAATCAGTATGAATATATACCAAGCACTACACTGTGTTTTGTCTGTAGAAAAGTTTATTACATATTAATCCCTATCACGAGGAACAGTTTTATAAGTAAGGAAAGGTCGGGCTCGGTGGCTCATCCTGTAATCCTGCGCTTTGGGAGGCCTAGGTGAGTGAATTGCCTGAGCCTGAGGGTTCGAGACCTGCCTGGGAAATTTGGCGAGACCTCATCTCTACAATAAATCAAATAATTAGCCGGGCGTGGTAGCGTGTGCCTGTAGTTCTGGCTACTTGGAAGGCTGAGGAGAAAGGATTGCTGGAGCCCAGCAAGTCGAGGCTCCAGTGGGCGGGAGCGGCCACTGCACTCCAGTCTGGGTGACAGAGTGAGACTCCAACTCAAAAAATAATAATAATGATAAGTAAGGGAAATACGATTTATAAAGTACTTCTTATGTGGTTTATTATTTTTTTCACTTTTAATAAACAACTAATATTATTGTTAATGATTACTTTTCACTTCAAACAGAGGAAGAAATAGAAACCTAAATAAGTTCAGTGCTTTTTTAAAGATCCAGGCAGTAGGACCTTCATTAGTATCATAATGAAGAGAAAATGGTCCTTTATCTGAAAATTCCACATCACTAAGAAGGCTAGGCCAGAAAATAATGATGGCAGCCAGTACACTGAAAGAATTTATGTATGTTATAGATAAAGGAACAATTTTAGGATATACTTTGGAGTTATAATACATAAGATCTGATGATGGATTTATCTGAGAAATAATGAATAGGGTAATACCTTAAACTCTGCTTGGGGATTGGGTGGATACTAGTTTTACTGGTTACACTGGACTAAATATAGATATAGAGGGTCAAGATAAGGAGATTCGCTTTGGAAGTATTCAAACACAGGGAGCTATAACATTCAATTTCACTATTCAGAAGGAAGTGGCATTGACAAGTCTATTTATATTAGGAGAAAAGTTTGCATTAGAAATATAGATTCTCATAAGCAGACCTTGAACAATTATTATAATACTATAAGAAAGGAATTGGCAATAGCAGGAAATATAAATAATGGACATATATGAAGGGGACCCAAAAAATTCAGAATAATTTTTTTGGAGGGCAGGCCCCTTATAGTACATGCTTTCCCACTAGGTAAGTATTCTAGGAACCTGTCAGCATCAGAGTACTAGCCAGTGATGTTATGAGAGACAGTGGATTTTTTTGGAGGGGGGATGAGGACGGACTCTTTCAATGTGTTTCATGATGGGTGATTTAGGGGTGTACCTGCCAACACCATGCTCAGTGTTCAGCAGTTTTTGACAAAACATGGCATGACCTCCGTGTCTCCCCCTCCCTATTCACCCAATCTTACCCAAACATCATTTTTGTTTGTTTCCTGGATGGAAAATGTCCTTAAAGGGAAACATTTACTGATGTGGAAGAGGTGAAACACAAAAACGCCAGAAGTACTAAAAGGCATCTAAATGGATGAGTTCAAAAACTGTTTTGAGCAGTGGAAAAAGCACCTTGATAGGTGCATTGCATCAAACAGAGAATACTTTGAAGGTGACTGAATTTTAAGCCTGCAAGAATAAATACACATTTTTAAAATAAATAAATAATGCATATTTTGGAGTCCTCCCTCATATATGGTAAAGTATGAGATCTTCCAGGAGTAGATGAGTTCAAAGGAATAGAAAGTGTCTTAGAATAGAATTAGCATCCTAGACATGTAGAAGATATAGTAAAAGAGAAAAGGGATGATAGCATCCTAGACATGTAAACGATTCTAGTAGAGAATAAGGAAGAGTAGCCAGATAACTAAGATAAGTTCAAGACAAGAGATATACATTAAGAAAGAAAGCTTTTCTTTTTTTAAGACAGAAAGAATGATCAGATTATCAACTACATCAGAGGATGGGGTAAGATGAGAAATACAAACTGCTCATTCAAGTTGTTGACAGATCGGTCACTGACAGCTGTAATGAAAGATGTTCAGTGGAGTGATGGTGGCAGAAGGCAGGTTGAGAAATGAGGGGAAAAAAACAGAGTACAGACAAACTCTTCAAGAGTGTTTGACTGTGACAATATGGATATGGGTTAGTTTTAGGGGGATAATGTAGGACTTCAGGAAAACTCTTGCTTTAACTGGAGAGACTTGAAAAATAATTAAACATTGATGGACAAAATTTAGTTAAGAGGGAAAACTCCATTATTATGGTATGACACAAAGGGAGAGGATCAGTACAGGTTTGAGTGTTTGAAAAATTCCCATCTGAGGAATGTATTTTCCTGTGAGTTTGGGAGAATAGTTCTCGGCTGACAACTTTGGGGATCAGCTTGTGGGTTGGAAGGGAAAGTGGTCTAAAAGAGAGTGGAAAAAATTTCAAAATAGTATTGTGTTGTGCCCAGGTGTAAGTTGACCAGAAAGAAAAAAAGAAAAAAAAATGGTGGTACCAGCAGACAAATCAGGTACCCATTTAGTATTTATTCAACTATAAATGTCATGTTGAGATTCTTATGCCAAAAAGATACAAGGGTAAGAAAGCTTAAGGTACTGATATGAGTTTCATTAATGTGATAAACCATGAAAACTAGCATCTTAAAATACTAAATAAAAAGAAAAGGAGATGGATTATAAAAGGATACAGGACTAGAAGTCCTAATATGTTAAAATAATGAACACAGTGAGAGTAGTCGTGCACTCTAGTTAGGATAGGTGATTGTGGCCAGAAAGTAAGATGCTTGAGTTAGTGATTTGGATGTGATTCAGTCGTAAATACCAACAAGGTTCAATGTGTGACTAGGGTGATTTTGAGTTTGGATAACTGAGTGCAGTGAGGGAAAGGAAAGTATGAGTACTATAAACTGAGAGTCTAGATGAAAAAGCAAGTTGTCCAAATGAATACTGTGATAATTCAGGTTGATTGCAAGGTTTATAGTTAGAGATCAAGGCACTTATATCTTTAATGAAAGAAAGGGCGTTACCAGAAAGTCTGTAGATGCTTGTTTAGCAGAGGAGATTGATTGATACAGATGGATGATATGATCTAGAAGAGTTAGATTTTCTCTTTAACAGTGGAGAGAGTAATGATTTAAAAAAGCAGTGTTGCAGACTTAAGAGTGGGGATACAAGAAACACAGACCCCATTCAGCATCACTGTGGTCCTTTTTAGTTATTAGAAATGACCATAGGAAGCATGGGTGTTTTTAAGTACCATTAGGTGTGGATCAATGAAACCCTAGGGTACTCTGCAGGGCTATCCTGGAGCTATGAAGAGTGCTAAAGCCAAACAGATCGCCTGTGGGGGATGTATTTTGTAAGTAAGTAAACAATGGTTTGCTGGTCCCTATTGGTTTCTCTGTCATAAATAGGTAAACATATTTAAAAGGAACCCCCTAGACTGTACTAAACCTTTTTATTAAGAATGAACGTAAGTGCTGGAAATAAAGTGTAAATACTTAAGTGTCAAAAAAAAAAAAAAAAAAGAAATGACCATATTGTGGGTAAAACTTCATAGTGAAGTTTAAACAATTTTTGTGATTCTGACAACGATTACCAAAATCTACTTTCTAGAATAAAATAACATATTTACTTTTATTGTAGATAAGGTGATTTGGGATTCGTTTTTATTTCGAACGCTTTATATAATAGCCATACACATGTGTGCATGCATGCACACACATACATTACTCAGTGAAATTTTTTTCAGAAAAATCCAATAGAAATGCAACTGCTACATTTTATAATTTTTTTTAGTCAAGATCTCGCTCTGTTGCCCAGACTGGAGTGCAGTGACACAATCAGAGCCCCTTGTAGCAGTCTCAAACTTCTGGGTTCAGGTAACCTTGCACCTCAGCCTTCCTGGTAGCTGGGACTACAGGTGTGTGCCACCACACTCAGCTAATTTTTTATTTATTTATTTATTTATTGTAGTGATGAGGTCTTGCTGTGTTGCCCAAGTTGGTCTCAAACTCCTGTCCTCAAGCAATCATTTTGCTTTGGCCTCTCCAAGTGCTGGGATACAGGTGTGAACCACCACACCCGACCACACTTCATAAATTATATGGGGATTTTAAATCTTCAAAATGTTTTCTTTTGTGTTCTTATTTAATTTTATATTACTAGCTATTTTTTAGAACACTGAAGCTATCAGGAGTTTGTATTTCTCCTTTCAATATTTGGCATATTAAAGTTTCCCTGTTTTGATACTCCTTTTTGGCTTACATCAAAAGAATATATGTCATGTATCTATTTCCATCTGAGCATTTCCAACATGCTAATTTTTGCCTCCTATTCTCTTCTATCTTACATTTTTTTTATCTTCCTTTCCATTTTCTTTCTCTTCCTCTCAATTTTCCTTTAAATTTCACTTAAAACCTGAAGAGTCATCTGCTTGAGCCTGGTGCCCACTTGAACTATTTCATATTTGTATCCTCTGTTAGGACTATGAGTTATATGAAGATAAAGCTGTGCTTGGTTCACTATCATTTTACAGCACAGCATAGGCAATCAATAAACACGAGTTGAATGAGTGAGATTGTTAAAACTTATACTCCTAGCAGCATACCACCATATTTTCAAAACCGTTTTCAATGCCATATACAATTTAATTATTTTGGGGAGATAACATGACACAATTACTAAGAGTGCAGCATTCAGAGTTACACTTTTAGTGTCTGAATCTTGGCTCTGATATTTACTTGTTGAATAACCTTGATCAGTGCACTTAATTTTTCTATGCCTTAGTCTCTTCATCTCCTTATTTTAAAAATATGAACTTGCTGTTATTGTAAGCCAAAAATAGTCAAATATCTACAATTTCATTTGTTTCAGCTTAATACAAATTGAGATACTAATATTTTCCTCACAATGTTTTGATGAATACATGAGTTAATATATATGAAGTACTGAAAAACAAATTTGGCATATATATACAGTTTATATTTTTGCTACTATTACCATTATTATTTGGCAAAAACTCAGTAAATATTTTGAGTACTAGATCCAAAAAGAAATATAAGTGAAGAGCAGGATGTACTATTAAGACAGCTACATGCAGAAGATTTGATGTGGAGTTTACTCAAGTCCCTTCTAGGTGTGCTGATATTTTGATACCTTCACTCCTGAAAACTGCCATGCCAAGAGGGAGGAGTCCTGAGTCCTCCAACTGACCATTCCTGGCCACAAGCAGTGTTTTCAGTTTATCTCAGTGTTAGCATTCCTTATAAACAGGATAATTTTCTCTCTGTGACATGAAGTAAAAAGATTGGGAAATTGAGTTTGGAGCATGAGACTTGAGTCTGACAGACATCGTTGTAACTCAGTTGTCAGCTCAGAGTCAAATGTATAATTTGTGAGGCCTAGTGCAAAGTGAAAATGAGGGGCACTTCAAAAAATGTTATTAAATGTGCTAAAATATAAAACATTTTTTTCTTTGGTGGGCTCTTCATGATTTCTCATGGCATTTTCTATGAACTATTTAATTTCATTTCAGGTAAAGAAACATTAAAATTTTTAATTGTTAATAGAAATTACATCATTCATCTTTAGATTGAGTAATGCCAGTTTTAAATGGAAATATACACACATTTAATTTCATATAAGATCATCAAAAACACACAGTTCATGGTTCATATACGTAAATGTATTGTGTTCTTGCAAGAACAGTGGAAAAAATTTACAAAACTGACTCAACCAATTTTATGAAATTTTTTGACACACATACATTGTACCAACACTCTCTGCCTTTGACTAATTGATAAGTAAAGAAGGCTTGAAAGGAAAATGAACAATTAATTGTCATATCTTTCCCTTTCTGTCCATGTCATTATTTTCAGCATAAATGGTTGGTTAATACAGATAAGTAACAAGAGTAAGAAATAATATGATGGGGTTCACTGGTTGTTTGTGTTTCTTAGAATATCACTGATCACTTTCTGCACTGGAAACAAGGAAACGAAAATGTGGCTTCTTAGGGCTTACTCACAGGCATAGCACACTTACCTTGTACTCACTTTGAGTTTACCGAACTCCCACACACCATGGGTCAACTGAACTCTGTACTCGTGGTTCATCATAAGTTGTACATGCAAGATAGGAGGCAAGAAATGGCTACAGCCAATCATATTGCAGGTATCTCCTTCTGGTCATGAAACATGCTCCATCACCCTGTTGAACTTACTTACAAAATACAAGTTCACAGATTATTAAGAATTTCAAAATGGCAGCAGCTGAACATTAAACAAATGGCACATGGTAAACAAGGCAAATGCAAAATGTGAAGGGGATAGCAAGGAGCAGCAACAAACTTGCAGAGTGCATATCTCCTTTGTTCCCACGCATCCTGCTTTATCTTATTATGTCTTACAAACAGTAAGTTCAAAATTAAAGTTGTTAAACAGTTCAGGATATTGATGGCTGAGCGTTAAATCAAGTGTGGGGCTCTTCTGAGTGCTAGTCTCTATGTACTGGTCACAGACCTGAAATGTCTGTCATAATTCAGTCTTAAAATAACCCAATGATCTTTAAAGAGAACTTTGTGAAATTGTGACTTGGTGTCATAATTTGGAATACAAGGGCAATTTCTGCTACCTTATAGTCTTGTGAAAATTTAAAGAGGTAATGTACTTGACGTAGTGTCTGCTACAGGATAACAATAATAATAACTACATTACTGAATGCTCATTATGTTTTCATTGTTATGGACATACTGAAAAGCCTTTATGAGCATGCCAAACCCAAATTACCTCAGGAACAATGCTACCAACTTCAAAGAAACTATCAAGGTCAATATTAGCATCTTTTTAATATTTATTACTCCCTCTCTTAAATGCCACATGGTAAAAGTCATGTAAAAATCAGAAAGAGAGTGGGGGAGGGATGAATAGATGAAGCATAAGAAATTTTTAAGGTAGTGGAACTATTCTGTTTGACACTATAATGGTGAATACACAACATTAAGTACTTGGCAAAAAAAAAAGTGAATCCTCTTTGTATTGTAAAGCATGAATTTTAGTTAATAACTAAAACTATGGTTTTTAATTAATAATAATGTCACAGTATTGGATCATCAATTCTAATAAATGTACCACACTACTGTAAAATGTTAAGAATAGGGGAAGCTATAGGTTGGTGTTGGCAGCCGGCCATGGAGGCCCACTGAGCGTTAGGGATCAGGGAGGGCTGTTGACCCCGAGACCACTAGGATGTGTTCAGGAGGTGTTGACCCCATTACCTCTCCCTTTTCTTGGCACTACAGCCTCCTGCTAGCTCAAGCATAAAAACTCGGAGACTGGGATGAACACAAGCTAACTTTAGAAACTCTTTGTTCCCATTTCCCTTTGACTGTGTTTTTAGCTTCCATACAGGTCCTGGTTCAAGTCAGGACCACATCAAAGAGCCCTAGTGCTGAGAGCCCAGCATGACCTTTGGCCTGGGCAACATTCTACAAGAACTGGTTTTGATCATTTTGTTTAAGTTCCATTGTGTGTGATAGGATTAAGTGTAGGAATAGATTGTTTATCATTAGGAAAGTTAGTTATAGGTAAAGTGTGTGGAATAAAATAAAATATCGATTACTATTGATAGAATGGTATAATTTTAGAAGTTGTACTAGTACTTCTGAGGGACATTAGCCAAGCATAAGGAGCAGAAAGACAATTTTGGGTTTGTTCTTCCTCATGCTTGAATAAATATCTGGTGAGCAGGGAACGCCCCCATGCACCTGGCTTTGTGTTCACGTGGAAGACATCTGAGTCTGACTGTGCAAAATTTGGGGATAAAAACCCTCTATGTTTCTCAATAAAGGTCTTCTGTCACTTGAACAGTAGTTCAGTTCTCTTTCTTTCCCTCTCTTTCTTTCTCCCCCCTCTTCTTCTTTTTTTTCAATCGCTGAATCCGTCTCACCTCCAGGAACCCCTGACCCTGAAGGAGCTGGACTCCAGCAGGTTGGAGAACAGGACATGTATGGGAACTCTCTGTACATTCTACATGATTTTTCTATAAACCTAAAACTGCTCTAAAAGTAAAATATACTAATCAAATCACAGAAAAAATAATAAATAAAATTATAACTAAATGATTTCTGAGGAGTAAAGAAGGTACCTCCAAAATGCTTAAACAAAGTTTACCTTCTGAGAATTATGCAAAGGCCAGAACGGTTCTTGCTTTTGACATAATTAACCATCTGCTCTGAAAGCTGGGCTAGATTTGTTCCTCAAGGGTTGTGGAAAATAAAGGATTCATCTAGAATATTCTTCCTGTTTTTGTTTGTTTTGTTTTTATTTCATGCTCTAATTAATGCAGCATGAATACAATTATTTTCTAAAATTACAGCCCCTGAGGAGCATACATGATGTCCACCCCAGGCTTTTAGAAAATTCACAGAAAACACGGTGGTAATGATAGTTTTTATGCATAGAATTACCTATAGTTTACGGAACACTTTCATGTATAGTTATCTGTTTAGCCTCTTGTGCTACATTTAGAATTTAAGCCTCAAGTCAATTTGTTTTTGTTTTGTTTTGTATGTCTTTTTTTACAAAAACATCATGCAATAATAAGAAAGTATGCCAGAGACTGCTAGGTATTTAGCCCATATTTGCATTCCACGTTTTTCTTAATAACAAAAATCTAAGTTTTATTCAAAGTATCAATGTGTCTATCTCAAAGACTACATTGCCAGCTCTTCTAACAGGGTGATCATGTGACTAAAATCTTTCTGAGATACAAGCAAAAATTGTTGGGTGAGATATCCACAAAAATTTTTGAGCTGGGAACAGTTATCTGAGATCCATCTTTTTGACAGCATTCTAGATGTTATTCATTTGCTTTATACTTTTTTTCCTGAACTCTTGAAGGACATTAAGTTACCTCTGGGAAGAACTGAGCTTTCCTAGTACCGAAAACATCTAATAAACTTATTCCTTGGAAAGCCTCCAAAACTTTTTAAAGTGTAAGAGAACTGACTTCAAGCAAATGAATCCAATATTTTACACTGCAATTAGTCATCATTCCTTGAAACTATATCCACTGGTGCTTAAACAAATCTGTTTCCATTTACACTGAATGAAAGTACTTTTTGCTTGTGAGGGGGATGTTTTATAGTTAAGATAGTACTTGTACGTCTATTCTGCAACTGCCAAACATTCAAGTGCTCCAAAAAATTGGCCTTTGAATATTGCAGGAAAAAACAGTGTTTATGAAGTGTGGGCTCTACAGTATGCTTTAGAATACTGGTTATGCTTTTTTAAAATGCGTATTTCTGAGCTCCACACTATATACCTACTGACTCTGATTTTCTAAAAGTGAGATCTAAGAATTTGAATTTTAAATGAGCTTTGGAGTGGATTTCGATGGACAGTAAAGGATAATAACCTCTCTGGACCTTATTACTCTCCACCTAAATCTCTGCTTTTACAGCTTTTGCTTCACACAGCCAGAGCCATTTGATCCTCTATCTATGCTTGGTTCTATCTCCTACCTTGAGATCAATTTTTTTCTTAAACTTGGAGAATTTAAAGAGTGTTCATTCAGGTGAAAATGTAGCAAGACATTTTGCTCTGACCTTGAGTAATTACCTAAGTAACCCATGGTAGAAGTTTCATTCCCTGGTTCAGTGGAAACTTTGCTTGCTGCTGTGATAGTACATAAAGTCTCTGAGTGATGCATTTATTTATTTTTTTTTAAAAACAATATTTTGGATGACAAATGTAAAATCAAATTGGAGAGACTTCATTACGCATTTGTTGTTATATACAAAATCAGAAAAGCGAGAGAGTAAGAACAAGAGATTGATCTATTCACTGGTAGAAGACAGGGACAGGCAATCAAGTTATTGTATTAAGCCACTTCTGACAAGCCAGCAGCACTCTGGAACTCAAAGAAACAAGGACCTTAGATTTGTTTGCATCAGCTCTTTCTTAGTCACCAAACCAAAAGTTACCAATAAAGGAAAGTAAGAAGAGACTTGTTACTATGAGTCATGTTTTGTAGTGACACTATCACCCAGAAAATTCAAGCCTCACTACTCAAAGTGGGATCTGCAGGCCAGAAGCATGAATATCACTTGGTAGCTTATTAAAAATGCAGAATCTCCTGCCGGGTGCGATGGTTCAAGCCTGTAATCAAGCACTTTGGGAAGCCTAGGAGAGAGGATTACCTGAGCCCAGAGGTTCGAGACCAGCCTGGGCAACTTGGCAAGACCTCTTCTCTACAATAAATCAAAAAATTAGCTGGACGTGGTGGCACATGCCTGTGTTTCCAGCTACTTGGAAGGCTGAGGCTGAAGGATCACCTGAGCATAGCAGGTCAAGGCTGTGGTGGCCGGGCGTGTGCCACTGCACTCCTGGGCAACAGAATGAGACTCCAACTAAAAAAAAAAAAAAAAAGCAAAATCTTAGACAAGCAAATGCATAATTGTATCTCTCCAATTTTATGTTACCTTTTTCCTCCAAAAACCTATTGTCTGTTCCCAACATACTGTGTCAGAATTTACATTTTAGCAAGATCCCCCAGGGATTCTCAAATCCCCAGAATTTACATTTTAACAATGATCCATCTGTTCATTAATAGTGAGAAATATAGCTCTAGGAAACCGCCTGTTCTAGAATAGCCAGGATTTCCAAATTGTGTTCCATACTTTGACAGAAGGAATATAAAGTAGAGGGCTGAGTTGTCAGAGCTTTGCTACCCACATAGCGCTTTCTCCACCTGGGCTGTGAGGTGAGCCAGTAAGGTGGCAATGATTGGTTGTTTCCTGTAGATTTGAACTGCAGTATTGCAAAGGCAACAAGAATGGGCTCAAGACCAGAATTCATCATTTACTGGTTTTGTGATGTTGAGAAGGTCGCTTAACCTCTGTGAATCTCAGTTTCTTCAATTACAAAATAAGACTTTTATAAAATGTCAAATGAGATGACATATGTGTTAGTGCATTGTACATTTTTATATATGTTTTTATTATGTGGATGTCTTCCAAAACTATGTTGCTGATATGAACTCCTTTCTAGAGCTCAAATCCTAAATTTACAGCTGCAGTGGTAGGCTTAATGGGAGTCAACATATAGTATGTGGGAAAGAAAACCAATCAAGCTGTCAAGCCAAGGGAGAAATTGAGAACCTGGTTCAGATGAACAAACTAGAATCAGAAAGAACTAGAGAAAAGGGACAGAAACACAGGAGTTCAGAGTTACATTTTCATAGAAAGGTAAACAAAATTCTTAAATCAAAATCACGACTAGCACAATCAATCACACTCAGAAGAGACAGAAAGTATAGCATTATAGTTTTTAATAAATAGTAGATACATACACAATACATTGACTGTATGCATTCAAATATGAGAGGATATCACTCTAGTAGCTAACAGATTTTAACAAGAAGGAATCAGGGATACAAATACAATTAAGTATAATTAAATATGTGATTGGAAAGTCATAAATGTCTTACTACACCCAATGGAATATCTCTTTCATAAACCTGACTAGCAGAATAATCTAAGGGTTATAAATATTGTCTGAGCATCAGAATCATGCACAGAGTTTTGAAAACTACATAAGCATTTACCACTGCAATGCAGGAAAAAATAGGCTCAGAAGTACAGATTCCAGAAATGAAAAAGAGAGAGAAAGAAAAAGTGAGATTTTCTTCACTAGAGGTGTCAGATTGACTAATATTTGAATGAAAGACATAAATATTGCAATGGTGAATACAAGAAATATGTTAGTTTCTTGTAAATGTAAAGAGAATTTTCAACACTCTGCTTGCAAGCAGAAGTGAATAAGAAGTCAAAGATGACTCAATTTTCCAGTGTAGAGTAATAAATGTGATTAAAAACCTGAACCTGTTACTCATGGAATCTAGACGATGCACTAAAATTGACGACTACTACAGTGAACTTCAGACAGTAGGTTAAAATACAATTAGCTAAATAAAATGAGAGATGGTAAATTATATGTGACGCTTTACTCCACAAATTAATATTTATTAGAAATTTGACTACATATGCATTTAAATTATAATTTCCAAGAAGCCAAACAATCACTCTCATGTGGTATGATTTCAAGGATTAGCACCAGAAACTTTGATCATTTTTTAACAATAAAAACAAATGTATAACAATATTTTGAGATAATTTTCTGTTTTTTGGTACGCTTACTTCTTTTGAAACATCAGAAGTTCCGGGGATTTAAATTTCTCAAGTGCAGTAGGAATGACATATTTGATCATCTGGTTAAAGAGAATATCATCATCATCATCATCGTCATCATCATCATCATCATCATCACAACATTCATAAGTCTGTTGTCATGCACTCAGGAATTTCAGTTGTTTTATGATGAGTTTAAATTACTCCTGACATATTTATATGACTAGGCTATCATATAAAGTAGAAAGTTTCTAAAATGCAAACTCACATGCTACCTAAATCATAATTACCAGTCACGTCAGGTCATCATTGCTTCTATATTAACATCGGAACTCATGAAAGGTAGTACGACCACACTAAGCATCTTCTCAGAGAAAACTGGGAACCTTCAGAATAAATTAAATAATTGACTCCAACTCTTAAATAATAATAATATTTTTTGAATATAGAAAGAATCATTCAGTCCTTGGATTCACAAACTTACAAAACTATATTACATTATTTAGTTTTCTGATATCTTCTCCTACATATAATTTATCCATCACAGCATGAAATGTAAGGTAATCTGATAATTATAACATGACATAATTTAGTGTATGACACTTCAGGATAAATGATAAAACTAAGGATAAGAGTCACCAACATTGGCTGCCTGAGGTCATCTAAATCTTTATAAGACCATTCCAGATTAGAAGGTTTCTCCTAGTTAGTTCTAAAACAAATAAGACTCTCTTTGGAATGCCTAGGACTAATTCATGACCATGGTCTCCTGATATCCCATGAAAAAGTCCAGATTTTGGAATTCATGATTACTGAGCCCCCTTAGTCTAATGATGCAAAGACAGTCTGCAGTCGTAAACACCATCCTGGATTCAGCAAAGAATCTAACAAGGGCTGTCATGAGATACTTGAGGGCAAGATGAAAACACATACGCTAAAAGCTAGGACAATAAAGTGGATCAGTTTTATAGAGATCAAAAGATCAGGTGGCAGACAGAGAGGATTGACGTTTTATTAGATAACATTTAAGCTCCTGTTTAAATGGAAATTCTGCTATTCTTTATGTTGATTGCCATACCATAAAAGAACAATGTGAAAAGAATTGTTTTTTGGATTAGACAGTTTTGTATTTTAGCTGCTTTTTACTAGTTGTGTGAAACGGTCAAGTTACTTAATCTCTATAAGCCTTATTTTCGTCAACTCAAAAACAAATTGGAGATAGTTTTTCACTCAGAGAAAGAGGGCTAGGAAGCAGTAAAATAATAGTACTCTTTGATAAACAAGGATAGGAAGGAAAAAATTCTCTCTAGACGCCACTACAACACATAATAAGAGAGGATAAAGTGTCACAGCCTCATGCTTAATAGGAACTACACTTGAGCATTCATAGATTTTTACTTCAAAAAAGACAATATGTTCACATAAGAAATTAGATGATTAAGGCCTTCTACTTGCATCTTTAATTACTAAGCTTATGTTTTAGACAGGATATTCCACCGTGCTACTAACTCCCCAAGATCACGTAGTTCCAAGATGACTTTTCAGAAACAGAATTAAAAGTGCTATCCTGTTGTATTACATTGTGCTTATCAAAAACTCTTCTACTGTAAATCTCTATAGTGCTCCTTTCCCATTTCTATGTTAAAATGTTGTTTTATGTTGTTGATATGGCTTAATAACATGGTGTGTGTGTGTGTGTGTGTGTGTGTGTGTGTGTGTGTGTACACAGATTGTTAGGTAACTCAATACATCCTTCAGAGTGAATTGAACCAGATAGCTGTGCACATTATTAATACAGTACATAGTATTCCGGATGATAAGGTCTGAATTCCATTTAGTTTAACAGGAAAGCAGTTTTTCTGAAGTCATTTTGGATAATCTTTCATTTGCTCAGAGAAGTCAGAAGGACAGAATGCTTCTATCGCACCTTTATCTTATCACACTCCCCTTGTAACTCAAAGCACACAAGTCACACCCTGTGTTAATTCCTCCCACTCTCTAACCAAAAGCAAGCTGTTTCCTGGAACAAATTAAATTCAGGTGACATGACAGTCTTTGCTGGTTCTTGAAATAATATATTTTAGAGTTCTTTGGAAACTTAGAAATAAGTAGGATTAAAACTTTGGAGCCACCTTCTTTCAAAAAAGTGCTTTTGACATTAAACATTCCTCAAAGACGACTGCAAAATTTTATCCATATTTGACATTTAAGCAAAACATTTTTTGATGGTATTGTTATGACTCTTCAGGCTTTAAAGATGAGAAACTTGATGTAAGTATTTTTTCATCATTAACTATTAATTGAGAAAGCTGGTATTGCCTTATGTGAGCTATTGCATTTCATATTAGTATACATGTACAACAGAATACTTCCATAAGACATTCGGAATGACACTGTTAACACAAATTGAAGAAACATCAGCAATGCAAATGTATGGAAATATTTGAAATTATGATGAATTCATACAAAGCAATTTTAAAATGACTCAGATGCAGGTAGGCTTCAAATACAGCAATAAGGACTTTGCTTTCACCTTAATACTCCAAGACAGATGGCTGTATTTTATGTCATATAATTGTTTCGCACTCATCAGAGGTGGTTGTAGTGTCTATCATATAAGCCAAATCTGCAGAGATGATGCAAACCGTGAGCATTTAAAAAGTGGCAGTTTGGACTGACTTTCTGAATATAGGCCTTAAAATAAGGAATACAGTGTCAATCAAAAATTCACTGTCATATTTAGTAATCACTTGTGTAAGTGACTTTTTCTGCCAAAGACAGAACTTGTAAAGTTGCCTAAGGACAAGTACCCAGGGTTCTCAGAAGACAACAAGCCAATCAGCATTATTCTGAATATAGATAGCTCCATGAGTTTTTTAATTAGTAAATAATTGCAAATGTCCAGCTCATGTGACATCATCCTCTCTAAAGGCTATCCAAAAAGTAGGAATATTCAGATGGTTGTTAGGTTTGGACCTACTAGTAGGAACCCACTCTCTCCCCCTAAATTCTATTGCCTTGAAATAATTTCTTGATAGCAGGAAGAAGGCATTATCTAGTATGCTATGGCAATGGTCAGGAGACCTTGAATTAATTACAACAGCACAAAATCCAATCAAAGAGCAACTTCACTTAAATTCAAACGAGATTATGTGCCTGAGTAGCTTAGAGGCCTACTGATAAGTGGTAAAAGTAGGGAGGGTAGTTTAGCAATTCTAAGTCATTAACCTGCCTGGATGTACCTTGTTGTTGATAATATTTAATAAAAGTAATGTGAGAAACCCATTATAAATTGTCATAAATTATCACACTGAGATATTTGCCAGACATTACTTACGACTACCAGGCATGTGGAAAACCACAACAGTCATCTCCTTTGCAATTTGAAAAGGCTTATGACTGATTCTAGCCAATAAAATACATGTAGAGGTGGCTTGCTTTCTTCTGGGTTCAGGCAGTGAAAAGACATAATGCATAGTTCCCATTCGATCTTCTTGCTACTTTGACCTAAGAGAGCACCTTCTCTAGAGAAGACTTTGGGATGGTGATACCTTTATTCAACTCATATCACTGAGATGCTACATAAAAACATATTTTTCTGAAGAACTATTTAAACTCACAGGGATTTGAGGCAATTGAAAATAAACCTTAGAGAAAAGTCAGTTAGATTTGGGGGTTATTTTTTGACCAAGGTATAATTTGACCTATTCTGAACAGAGAGTAAAGGTGGGAAGACCAAATATGAGATAGACAATCATTCTCCATGGACTCAAGTCTAGATTGGTGGTCCACTCAGCCAAGTTTATGTCTCTGGTGATTATTATATCATCTTTATTGAAATATAGTGTAAATAAAATAAAATGCAGATATTTTAAGTGTAGAGTTTAATGCATTTTGACAAATGTATACAACCGAGTAATCAACATCACATTCAAATAGTGGAACAAGTCACCCCAGAAAGTTTATTTGTTTTCCATTATATTCAGTCGCCTGCCCCTACACCAGGCAAACACTCATCTGACATCTATTTCTATTGATTATTTTTGTTGGTACTTTATCTTTACTTAAATAAAATCATACAACACATTCTGTTGCATCTAGCTTTCTTTACATACCATACTTTTTTTTTTTTTTTTTGAGTTGGAGTCTCACTTGGTTGCCCAGACTGGAGTGTACTGGCCGCTCCCGGCCACCACAACCTCAACCTGCTGGGCTCCGCGATCCTTCCGCCTCAGCCTTCCGAGTAGCCGGAATTACAGGCGCACGCTACCACGCCCGGCTGATTTTTTGATTTATTGTAGAGATGAGGTCTCGCTGCCCAGGCGGATCTCGAACCCTGCCGGCTCAGGCAATCCTCTCACCTCAGCCTCCCAAAGGCGCAGGATTACAGGCTGAGCCACGGAGCCCGGCTCATACCATACATTTAAAACATGTATCCATGTCATTGTGGTATTATTAACTCTCTCTTTGTAAAATTACCAGATAAGTACTACATCGCATGTGCACATCACGATTGATTTATCCACACTATAGATATTTAGTTAATGTTCAGTCTGGGGGGTTTCTGAATAAACATATGATATTATATTACAAAAGTAAATACCTAGAAATAAGAATGCTAGATTATAGAATAAACTGTTTTCCAAGGTTGTTGCATAACTTCTATTACCATCAGGAAAGGGCTAAAGTTTCAGTTGTTCCACGTCTCTCACCAACTCTTGATGTAATTAATTTTTAAAAAATTTTAGCCATTCTAGAGGATATGTGATGGTACCGTTTTGTGGCTTTAACTAATATTTCCCTAAAAAAAAGATAATGTTGAGAATCTTTTCATGTTATTAATTGCTATCCTTATATCTCCTTCTGTGAAGTATACATTCAACTCTTTTGCACATTTTAAAAATCATGTTATTTGACCTCCTATTACTAAGTTATAAGATCTTTATATATTCTGGATACATTTCTTTCTTGGACATGTGTATTTTGAGTAAGTTTTTCCTCTCTGTGATTTGTATTTTATTTATTTTTTTAAACATATTTTTTATTTTAAAATTGTGGGGTACAGTTAAGGGCTAGGTATACAAATATGCATCATCCAGGCACCCTTGTTGATAAGGGGTGTTCCCCCATCCCCAGAACAGATATTGACTACCATTAATCCCACCACCCTTGCCCTCCCTGCCTCCCCCAGATTCCCACCACTGTCAATTCTTTTCTTATAGTGTTATGATAGATGTTCAAGATCCACTTATGAGTGAGAACATGTGATACTCAGATCTTTGTTGCTGTGAAAGATCACTCATTATTATAGACTCTAGTTCCTTCCAGGTTGCTGCGAAATTCATGATATTGTTCTTTGTTATAGCTGCGTAGTATTCCATCGTGTATATAAGAAATGATCAACCTCATTAATCATCAAGGAGATGCAAATTAAAACTACACTGAGATACCACCTAACTCCAGTCAGAATGTCCATTATCAATAACTCAAAAAATAACAGATGCTGGAGAGGATGTGGTGAAAAGGGAACACTTCTACAGTGTTGGTGGGAGTGTAAACTAGTGCAACCTCTGTGGAAAGCAGTGTGGCGATTCCTAAAAGCTCTAAATATCCACCTCCCATATGACCCTGCAATCCTCCTACTGGGAATATACCCCGAAGAACTCAAAACACTCTATGAAAAAGATACCTGCACATGTATGTTTATCACAGTATTGTTCACAATAGCAAGAACCTAGAACCAACCATGCTGTCCATCAAAAGAGGACTGGATTAAAAAAATGTATTTTATTTTTTGACAATTTTTATGGAAACTAGAACTTGTTTGACTAAGTTCAGATTATTGGTTTTTTTGGTCTTTATTCTGATTCGTGGCAGATCAATTTTTGGTTGCTTCATTAAAAATTACTGCAAACTTAGTGACTTCAAACAGTACAGATTTTTTATAGTTTCTGAAGGTGAGAAGTCTGGGCATAGCTGAGCTTGGTCCTCATCTCAGGGTGTTATGAGGCTTCAATCAAGAGGTCAACCAGAGCTATGGTCTAGAGTCTCAACTGGGGAAATTCTTTCACCAAGCTCACTCAGGTTGTTGGCAGAATTCTTTTCATTATTTTTTTGAGTTATAAAATAAAGGATCCTAATTATTTTTTTGGTTGTCATATGAAATCTTTCCTTAGTTCCTAGAGACTGCTTGTGGTTCCTAGAGGCCACACACAGTTCCACATGGGTTTTTCCATTATGAACACTAACTTCATTGGGACAAAAAGGAGAGCCCCTAGAACAAGTCTAGTAGCAAGATGAAGTTTAATATAATATGATATAATATAATATAATACAATATAATATAATATAATATAATATAATATAATATAATATAATATAATATAATATAATATAATAATCAGAGGAATGACATCCTATGCTCTTTGCCATATTTTTGGACTATAAACAAGTTTTCAAATCTTGGTCACTTTAAAAAATAATGGATTTCACAAAAGTGTGTTATTAAAATCATGGGGACCACCTTAGAGTCTGACTTTTACGTATGGTTAATACTTTTTGTGGCCTGTCTAAATAATCTTTGTCTACTCAAAAGTAATAAATACTTTCCTCTATGATTTCTTCTAGAGGTTTCATAGTTTTAAGTTTTGCATTTAGGCCTATGAGCCATTTGAAATTAAATATGTATGTATGTGCAGATGTGTGTGTCTCGTGAGCAAAGTGTATCTAGGTTACATTTTATATAGATATCTTACTAGTCTAGGATAATTTGTTGAAAAAGTATCTTTCTTCCACTGAATTACATAGAATATTAGAATATTATTCTAATATTCTCAATCATGGTTTTGCAAGAGAAATTTATAAAATAATTTGAGTGACTTTGTTTGTAATTCTACCAAGAATGATACAGACTTAGCAGCATATAAAATGGTATGCAACATAAGTTAATCACATGTATTTGTTAGGGCATTAGCACGAAGTTTCTTGAACAGAAATCTAGTTTAAACCTAGATGCCATTGGATTGTATGTTTTTCTTTATGCCAATACCACACTATCTTGATAACAATAATTTTAAAGAAGTTGTTCTCAATAGTGGCAATTTTGCTCTCCCAAGGAATATTTGGCAATGTCTATAAGAACTTTTGTTTCTCACAACTAGGTGGGTGGTAGTGGTAGTGAAAACTAATGTGTGGAGAACAAGAATGCTGCTAAACATCCTGCAATGCACAGGGCAACTCCCCACACAAATATATATTAGGCCCAAGATGTCTATAGTGCTGAAGTTGAGGAACACATTTTTAGGGTATTTCTTCATATAAAACAGTAAAGTACACTTCCTTGTTCACTTTCCGATTAATTTTGTCTGTCATAGATCCATTTTATTCCTATATAAATTTTATAATTAGCTTGCTTACCTTTTTATTAGAATTGCATTAACACCATATGAGTGGGATCCCTCTAAAAAAAGGATTTGTTTATTTTTTAAAAAGTGTATTTATTCTTACATGTTTAAACTTCAGTCACCTTCAAAGTACTCTCCATTTGTTGCAATACACCTATCAAGACACTTTCCACTACAATTTTGAAGTCATCTGTTTCAATGCTTTTTTATTGCTTCTGCCACTTTTTGTTTCACCTCTTCCATATTGATAACATGTTTTCCTATGAGGACTTTTTTTTGTTTTAATCTGGGGTAACAAAAAAAGTTGCTTGCAGTAAAGTGGGGTGAATAGGGAGAGTAAGACTCAGAGTGTTATGCTGCTTTTGGACAAAAAGTGCTGAACACTCAGCATGGTATTGACAGGAGCTCTAGTAAATCCTTCACCATGAAATGTGCAAACACTTTGAATGAATCTCCAATAAAAACTCACTGAAGCCAAATGCAGCCTCTCACAACGATGCTCTCTGATGCAATACAACGATGAAAATGCTTTTTCTACTGCTCAAGCTTGACTATCTGTCAGTTATGTTGCCTTTTAGTGCTTTTGCTGTTTGTTTGTTTGTTAGTTAGTTTGTTTGTTTCACCACTTCTACATCAGCAAAATGTTTGCCTTTAAGGACTTTTTTTATCCAGGAAAACAAAAAAATTCACTCAGGCTGAGATTGGGTGAATAGGGAGGGTAGCCCATAGAAATCATGCTGTTTTTTATTAAAAAACAAACTGCTGAACACTCAGCACAGTGTGAGTAGGTACATTGTCATGGTAGAAGAATCACAACTAATCGCGCTTCTTCCACAAATCATGACATAACTTTCTCAAAACTTCCAGACAGAAACTCTGGTTAACCATTAGATCTGGAGGAACAACTTCTGAGTGTATTACAAGGGACGCACTCCCCAAAAGATAATTCTGGGATTGTGGGGATCCCCTCTTTTGCACTGTATTTTTAAAAATTGCTATTTGATTTTTTACCACTTAATGCATAGATTCAATATATTTTGTACACTTAACTTGCATCTTTTGGCCTTGCCAAATTATTTTTAATTATTGCATTTTTCTGGGTTCTAAATTATTTTCTCCATAAAAATTAGATCATCTGTAAAGAGAAAAAGCATAATTCTCTCTGATCAAATATTATGCTTTTTATTTATTTGTCTTGCCTTATTGAACTAGCTACTATTTGCAGTATAAGATTAAAGAGAAGTGGAAAGAGTGATCTTTTTTGTCTCATTATTGATCTTAGGAGGAAAATGCTCAGTAATTGACTTTTAAGAGTGATAGGAACTGTATGAGCTTCATAAATGCTTTTTATCAAGCTAAAGAAGTTTATTTTCATTTTCTGTTGGCTCATGATTGATGTAAATTGGTTTTGAAATTTGTAAATTGCTTTTTTTGTTTGTAACAAAATGATCATATAATTTTTTCAACTTTATTCTGTTAATACCATAAAATGCATTGATTGATTTTTAAAATATTGAAACAAATTGCATTCCTGGGATAAACACTTTCAGTCATAATACATTATTATTATTGTATATGTTATTGAATTCTGTTTACTGTTATCATGTTGAAAAATTTTGCATTCATGTATTTGTGGGATATTAAGATGTAATATTCATTTTTAATACACTTTTCAGATTTTGGTATCCAGGTTATTTTGGTCTTATAGAATAAACTGAGGCACATTACCGTCTCAATTTTGTAAGAGTTTATCTATTTTGAACAAGCTCATTGCAGAAGTATTTTATCAAATTCATCAGTAAAAATTATTTGAATTGAAGAATTTATGAGAAATGTACTGAATACATAATTAGTTTCTTTAATAGATATGATTTTATTTGTGTTTTTTAATTTTTTATTCAATTTTTAGTAAACTGTGTCTTAAAAGGAAATTATCAATTTCACCTAAAAAATTTATTGCTGTAGTGTTTATATAATGTTGATTTCGTACTTTTATATAGAATTCAATTTATTTACTGTTTTATAGCTTCCATTTCAAAAGCTGTAAATGTCATCTTTCCCAGTTATTTGTTGGTATACTAGGATTTTATTAGTTACAACCAAGAAAGAGATCATATGTTCTATTTCACTTTGCATATGTAATATTAAGCTCTTCTTTATAGGTGGAACTCATCAGTTTCTTCTCTCATTATCAGGTGGATATTATCTACATCCACAGAATCTTTTTTGAATCTCAGTGTTTGTTAGCTTGTAAGACACCTTGCTTTTTTATCTTTCATAGGTACATTTCAGTGACCTGTTAAAGACTCTTGGACTCCAATCTCTCTTGCTTGGCTATGATATGTTACTTCTAGAGTTTGTCATTAAATAGTTTCACAGCCTCCCTCTCTCTCACTGTGTAAATCATAGGAATAATTTCATAGACACTAAGCCTCTATGTGTTTTTAATTTTGTGGGCCAGATGATGAGCTGGGAAGAGAGGAAGCTCTCAGTGGACTTTCAGATTATTCTCCTGCCAATCTCTTAACGAAATATGTCCTTGGAATGAGTTAGAGGCCCTGTGGACACATTTTTGGCAATAGGCATTTCACTTGATATATGTCATTATCATCATTGTCGTCATCAACATCATCATCATCTTCAGCGTCCTCTTCTACCACTCAGTCTTCTAAATCCTCAGAGAGCAAGATGGGTGAGAGTTCATTTTTTTTCAACAAACAGGCTATCTTTCTCTTTGTTAGTAAGGGTTTCCAGATTCCTGATTGATAATCTTTCTAATCTTTGAACAGTTTTTGAAGTTCACATCATCAAGGTCCCAAATCTCATCTTCCAAGATTATTTCTTCTTTATCTGTGCATATTTCAGCTCTTGATTACCTCTTTTCTCAGCCATTTGTACACTTCTGAGTCTCCACAAATGCTTTGCTATCTATCTCTTGAAAATATTTTTCTCATATGTCATCCTGGGACTTTTCCTCTGGAACAATCTCACATTACAAGAGATACTTTCAAAATGCAGTAGTACAGGGCCAGCTAAGCAGGAAAAGAAGATTTTCTCAGGGGAGCCATAGCTATCAATAATAAATCTCAGATTAACAGCTTCCACCCTGGAGCAGAGGGGCATCCCCTAGTGAGGCTAGTTCACATGTGAGTAAATTTGCATACTTTTGACTTCAGGTTAATCTGACTTTTAATCAATTTGCCTTCATCTCCTGCTTTCACTTTGTCTGAAAGTGACAGGATTTTGAGAATAGCTCTATACCTTCCCCCATCTCACCCCCTAGCCTTTTGTTTTACCCAAGTTCATCTCCATGATAGAGCATGACTACAAAATCTCTTTGTATCTTAAAATTTCAAGACACTGCTTCAGCAGCATAACAGTTCATTGCTCATCTTTCTTTGTAATGCTATCTTTACTCTCAAGAGGGTTATAGAGCACACCATGCTTTCACAGGAACTCACTGAAATTAGCTTGTGCTGCATTATATTCTCTGGCATGGTTTTACCATAGGCTAAGTCATACAAATGGATGTTGAAGTCCTCCAGAATCATATTATAGGTGATCTATTGCCATAGTTTGTTCTTACTTACTCCTTCTCAAGACCATAGTGTACTGGAGGTGTTTTGATGTATGAGATAGGGCTTTTATCATGTAGCTTCCTCTCCTGATCAATAGCAGATAAAACCCTGGTTGTTTCTTTCACCCATGCCAACTCTGGCATGTCTCCATTGATAAACTTTGCTTGAAAACTCTTCTTTCTCAGTAAACTTTGCTAGAAAATTTGAAAGAAAAAGAAGAAGGTAAAACCCCATCTATTTTTCAGGAATGTTGTCAATTTCTATGTCAATATCAGTAATAGGGATACCCGTCACACTACTTATGTTATTCCTGTCAGTTCCTGAGTGAACGTCTTTTGTTTTGCATTTGTTTTCAACCTTGCTTTAGAAAAAACTCTTCCAGTGTTTTCCCCTCTATTCTCACACTACCACAACAACAATCATCAATACAGAAGACGACTTCTGTGATCCACTGTGTGAGCTTTTTTTCCACACGCAGCAAACAGCAGACAGTAGCTAGGCATCCTCCAATTCAGTTCTGAAACTATCTACGTGGAGATAGTGTCAGATTTTACAGGGTGAAGGTTCAGTTTCAAAGACTACCCTCCCAAGACACCAGTCGCAAGTCTGGGTTTCAGAAACTTCTGACAAACAGGCTTCAAGTTGGAGTTCTCATGACCCTTTCTTTGAGTTCGATTACATTGTGATAGCATCTCACAGAATTCAGGGAAACAGGTTCATCAGTTAATTATAAAATTATATCGCAAAGAATACAGATGAAGAGACACATAGGGTGAGATAAGAGCAAAGATGCCCGGAGCTTCCATGCCTTCCATGGTCTACCTACCCTCCAGGAACCTCCTTCCAGGAACCTCAATGTGTTCAACTATTTGGAAGTTCCCTGTATTCAGTCCTTTGGGGTTTGTCTACAGAAGCTTCATGACATCAGCATTATCTCTTCCCAGTGTATAGGATGGGACCCTCTCTGGAGAGGGTCTTAAGACCTACAATCAGAAAGCTGGGGAAGATTAGAGTCCTACCTTGGGACAGGTGGAAGGAGAACAGAAGAAGCTTGGAAAGATTGTTTGTCTGAGGCCTGTTCTTAAGACCTAACACACCCAACATCATAACAAAAACTGTAACAAGGGCTATGGGAGTTACGGGGCCAGAAGTCATGGATATAAAACATTATCCATAGCAGTGATCCCCAACCTTTTTGGCATCAGGAACTAGTATTATGAAAGACAATTTTCCCATGGAAGTGAAGGTGGGAGGTGATCATCAGGCTTTAGATTTCACAAGGAACTCACAGCCTAAATCCCTCACATGAACAGGTCACAATAGAGTTCAGTTTTTACGAGTATCTAATGTTGCTGCTGATCTGACAGAAGCCAGAGCTCTGCTCACATCCTGCTGTACAGCCTGGTTCCTAAGAAATCACCAATATCAGTCTGTGGGACTGGGGATTGGGAATCCCTGACTATAGCATAATATCACAAGCCTGTTGATTAGTTTGGGTCTCATTGGATCACTTTTTTGTTATTTTTGAAGAAAATGATAGTGCTGAAAATGCACTCTATGATACAATGTAGAAAAGGTAGTGTTTTTTGTTAACTCTGGTAGTCAATGAAGATTGTGGCATAAGAAACTAAGATACTCAGCATCAATGAATAGCATGACAAATATGGATTTCCATCTCTAAAACCTGTCCCTTAAACACTGAGAGAATAATAGAGAGAATTCTTGTACCAAAGACCCTGGTAAAGCTACTGGGTTGTGACCTGCCCATTAAAAATGGTTCTGACATTGCTGTCCTCAAAACATGCATTGTTTTTCTGAACATGAGTTTCTTTCTTAGACTGCTCATACATAACTCTTGCAACTTAAAAAATTTCAAAATTAATAGTATTTCAATGTGTGTAGGAGCAGTAGTGATAACTCAATTTATTTTCTGATTTGCATAATTTGTATTTTTCACTTTTTTCTTGATTTGTCTTACAAAATAGTAAGTGACATTGATCTTTACAAAGAGCCTCTTTTTGCCTTTGTGACTTTTATTTTATACATTATATCAATCTTCATAAAGCAATGAGTGATTTCAGGTCCCAGCATATGGCCTAACTTGTTTATTGTATCACTTGCAGTTTGAAAAAATGTATTCTGCATTTATCATACATGGTATTTCATAAACATTAGTTTAAAGTTGGTTGATAATGTTTTTCAGATCTTCTATATTGTTACTGATTTTTATCTTCTTTGACTGCTGAGAGAAAGTTGTAAAAATCGCTAGATTCATTTGTAACTGTTTAAACTTGTAGTAATTTCAGCTTTTGTTTTATGAAATTTAACTTTCTATTATTCGGTGTATATGTATTTAGGAATTTTATGACTTCCTTATAAACTACTCATTTTAGCACTATGAAATCTTTCTCTTCATTTATTAAAATATTATTCTGAGGTTTAATTGGTCTGATTGTAATGCTGCTTCTCCACCTTTCTACTCTAACTATATTTATAGTATAGGATCTTGTTTTACTTTCAATCTATTTGTGTTTTTGACCTGTCTTGTGTTTCCTGGAAAAAAAATTTAATTAGATCTTGATCCTTTTTATCCACTCTTAAAATCCATGCATTCTAATTAAATTATTTAGTGTATTTACCTTTAAGGCAATTGTTGAAATACTTGGGTTTAATGCTGTGATTCTGGTATATTTTCCCACTTTTCACATTTATTTTTTTATTCCTCCATTGGTCTTCTCATTGTTTGGTTAAATAAATTTTTTTATTATTTCACTTTATATTCTATGTTGGCTTTTTAGATATAGCTCAATTTCTTTAGTGGTAGTAGTAGGATTAATATGTTATCTCAACTTTTCAAAGTCTAACTAATATTACTAAACTTTATTTCCCATTTCATATCATCCACTTCACATTTCTTACTTCATGCTACTTACTTTTCATTTAGCAGAAAACATTTCATACTTCCTCATTCCAAACTTCCTACTTCACATTGCTAATTTGTACTCATGGAGTACTCCCATGTTGACATCAGGGGCTCCCATTGCACATCTTCCTTTTGTTGTTGTTGTTGTTGTTGTTGTTGTTGTTAACTGACTTGCAAAATCCAGCAATTTCAATAGTTCAAAATTCTAATCTCTGTATCCTAAGCTGAGCAAGACAACCATATTTGTGTATGCTACAGTTTTCTGTATGGTGTTTGAAAAATTGCTTCAGTCAAGCCTCAATTCTTCAACCAACTTATCTTTGACAAAGCCTCCAACAACAACCACTGGGGAGAGGGGAACGTATTCAGTAAACAGTGCTGGGAAAACTGGCTGATCACATGCAGAAGATTGAAACAGGACTCCTACCTATCACTATACACAAAAATTAACTCTAAATGAGTCAAAGACCTCAAACTATAAGAAACTTAGAAAATACAGGAGACATCCTTATGGAAATTGGAACTGGCAACAATTCCTATTCAGAACCCTAAATGCCCATACCTTAAGAAATAAGATAGGTAAATGGGACTTCATCAAACAAACAAGCTTCTGCAAAGCCAAAGAAACCATCAAGAGAGTAGGGAGACAGCCCACAGAATGGGAAAAAATATTTGCCAACTGTATACCTGACAAAGGCCTAACATCTAAGATCTACAAGGAGCTCAGACGCATCGAAAGGAAAAAAACAAACAACCCCATTAAAAAGTGGGCAAAAGACATGGATAGACACTTCTCAAAAGACGATACATGGGCAGCCAACAGACACATGAAAAAGCGCTCAGCCTCATTCATCAAATCAAAACCACACTGAGATACCACCTAACCCCAGTAAGAATGGCCATCGTTAATAAAACAAACAACAACAGATGTCGGCGAGGATGTGGCATCTGCTGGTGGCAATGCAAACTAGTGCAACCTCCTTGGAAAACAGTGTGGCAGTTTCTGAAAGAACTAGAAATTGGCCTTCCATATGACCTAGAAATTCCCTTATTGGTAATATGCCAGAGAAATTCAAATCATTCTACAGAAAAAATACCTGCACACGCATGTTTGTTCCAGCTCTATTCACAATAGCAAAAACATGGAACCAACCATACTGCCCATAGAAGTTGAACTGGATAAAAGAAAGGTGGTACATATACACAATGGAATATTATGCAGCCATAAAGAAAGACAAACATACGGACTTTGCAGCAACTTGGATGGATTTAGAGTCAATCATACTCAGAGAACTAGCACAGAAACAAAGAACAGAGTACCATATGTTCTCACTCATAAGCAGACATTGAACAATTTTAATACTATAAAAAAGGGATTGCAGTAGTGGGAAACTGTCGGGGGAAGTGGGATTGGCAGTTGAGGGAAACTGTTAGGGGAGGGAGGGGCATACCTTATCAACCTGCATAATCAGCGTTTGTATATCTAACCCTGAATTGTACCCCACATCTTTATAATTAAAAAAAGGAAAAAAAAAAAAAAAACTGCTCCAGTCAACTAAGTGTGATGTCCTGGAACTCAGTGTGTGTTTATCATCTGTAATTATAACAGTTCTCTAGTAGGCAATACCTGAAAAGAGTTTCCTCCTAAAATGTGTCCAGTATTTTTTTTGTCATTGTTTATGTTGGGAGAGCTAATCTAGTTCCAGTTATGTCACCACAGCCAGAAACAAAATTTTATTTAGCCAAAGAATTTTAAAGGTCTTTTCTTTGAAAAACATGGTCTTTATCTATTTCTTTTCTGCAAAAGACACAAAAACATAGAGGACCACATTTCAGTAGAAGGAAAAATTAGAATTTTATATTCAAACCCACAGTATTTAATTTTTTAAAATAGTAAAAAATATTTAGCTTACATCATAGTTTTAAAAAATCTTGATGCTGACCTTTAAAGCCTACTCTTCATTGTCTCATGCCCAGTTTGCACTATGGTTTTTCTGGTTAACAGTTTGAAAGTTGAGATTTCTTCCAAGAAATTTATGAATTAAGCAAAATAATCTCTAAAATGTCCTCAGAGAGATAACATACAAAATATTTTTGCAATGTTACCAATATTTCCTATTGATATTAAAGATGTATTCATCTTCAGGCTTAATGACACTGTTAAAATTGTTCGCATCTCATATCAAGCCACAAAATTTCTTAGTGCTTGTCTCTACCTGGTAGTTCTGCAAGTTGACCATATAATACAGTAGAGAACAACTAAAAATTCATATGCTGAAGAATATTGCTTACATTTTTTAAAAGCACACAAAGAATAACAAAGGGTTTGTCAGTTTTCTTTGTCAGACAATGAATTTTAATAATAATAGTTTAAGTTGATATTACATTATATAGAATTGGGAAGAAACGAAGAATCTACCTTGACTGTGGCAATTAGAATAGTACCCTGTGTCACAATTTGTTTCATTGATTTGACAAGAAAAAAAATCACCTCTTCGTTATTACATTAGTAAAAGCTTTGCCTGCAATCCACCATGCCAGTCTTAAGTCATGGTTACCCACACTGACATTCTAAAATGTTTTCGTAGCACCCATAATAGTAACATCCACTGTTTGACAATGCATTCAGTTACAAACACACTATGAGCCGAGCTCGGTGGCTCAGCCTGTAATCCCACACTTTGGGAGGCTGAAGTGAGTGGATTGCCTGAGCCCACCGGATCAAGACCCGCCTCGGCCACTTGGCGTTACCTCATCTCTACAATAAATCAAAAATATTAGCCGGGCATGGTAGCGCGCATCTGTAGTTCCAGCTACTTGGAAGGCTGAGGCGGAAGGATCGCTGGAGTCCATCAGGTCAAGGCTGCGGTGGCCAGGAGCGTGCCACTGCACTCCAGTCTGGGCGACAGAGTGAGACCCAACTCAAAAAAAAAGAAAGAAAGAAAGAAACACAGTATGCATTTTATATGGTATTTTAGAGCCTATAATGACAAACTATATGAAGATAACTGGAGGTATAGAACTTGGACAATTTTCTCAGACAATGGGGAAATTATTTATCTTTGACAGTTTCCGTGTTGGTATAGCACTTCACTGGTGTGATTTGGTGTTCTTATAAGTCATAATAATAACAATAATTGTTAGATATAGAATTATAACTGAGAGCTTATCTAATCACATTGCATTTTATTGTGTAATTCGTATTTGTTTTTTTTCTTTAATCACAGCTTCCATGTTGGAAAGCAAGTATCACTCAATGCTCACATAGCATGAGGAAGTTGATGTTTAAAACAGTTATGTAACTCATCGAAATTCACAGAAGTTAGAAGGAAAAGATTTAAAAGAGAAACCCAGGGCTGTCTGAATTTAAAAACTGAACTTTTAATGATTTAATTGCACTATCTCATTTATTTTTGTTTAATATTATTTACCGACTTATATAAGATTTTCCCATGTGCTGCCTTATATTCCCCTTTTAATCTTCATATCAAATCTCTGAGTCTTGAGGCAGAAAAATCGAAAATTAAGACTTCATCAAGGTATGATAGCAAAAAAGTAACAGAGCCAGAAAATGAATCCAGGTTTATCAAATGACAGGCCAGGTGCTCTTTCTAGTAATTCACATTGTTTTTCTGACATGAACATTTCTAGGCTTTTTACTCTAACCCATAAACCTCTGTCACAGTTCATTCTATCATATTTTTCCTGGAGGAAATGAGAAGAATTGAACTCCAGTCATCCAGGGTTAAGGAGGTACACTTTCTCCACAATATACTCTCCAAATATAATTTTAATTTAAACATAAAATTGCCTTATACCCCCAATAAAATGTAAACCCAACATTAAGACATGCTGCCCTCATCTATTACGTATATGATACAATGATGCATTCCTTCATATAGACCTCTATTCAGCATATATGATCTGATCATCAACTGCCATGGTTTAAGTTTGTCCTCATTAAAACTCATGTTGAAATTTGATTCCCAATATAGCAGTGTTGGAGGTAGGACCTATTGTGTGGTGTTTGGATCATGAGGGCTAACTCCTCGTAGTAAGTGAGTTCTCATTCTGGCAAGACTGGATTAGCTCCTGCGAGAGTGGATTGTTATAAAGGCAAGATGCTCCTCAAATTTTGCCTCTTTGCGTATATCCAATTTCCCTTTTATCTTCTCTGCCATGCTATGATGCAGCAAGAAAACCCTCACCAGAAGCCAAAATCATACCTTGAACTGCTCAGCCTGCAGAACCATGAGCTAAATAAACCTCTTTTTAAAAATAACCCAGTCGCAGGCATACTGTTATAACCACACAATGGAATAAGACAGAAAATTGGTACTGAGAAGTAGGGGTGTTGCCATAAAAATACCTGAAATTGTGGTAGCAGCTTTGGAACTGAGTAATGGGCAGAGATTGGAAGAGTTTGAAGGAATAGACTATATAGAGACTGTATTGTACTGAATGGAATATTAAGGATATTCTGATGAGGACTCAGAAGAAGACAAAAGATCAGGGAAGGTTTGGAACTTTTTAACGATTGGTTAAATGGTTTCGACCAAAATGCTAGTGGAAATATGGACAGTAATGGCCATTCCAGTAAGGTCTGAGACAGGAATGAGGAGCATATTTTTGGAAAATAAAACAACGATCACTCTTGTTAAACAGTTGGAAATAATTTGGTTGCACTGTGTTCATGCCCTGGGATAAACTTTGTGGAAAGTTGAACTTAAGAGTGATGAACTGGGGTAGCTTCTGGATGACATTTCTAAGTGGCAAAATGCTCAAGCAGCAGCATAATTACTTTTACAGCTTATGCTCAGTTATAACGAAAAAATGAGCTAAAACAAGAATTTATAATTAAAATGGAAACATAAAATTTTTTTTAAAAAAAATTCACAGCCTGTATATGTGGTATACAATGAAAAAGTGTTTTTTAGTGGAAAAAATCGAAAGATGCAGCCAGATGACTGATTGCTAAAGAGACTGGCAACAGGTAAAAAGGAAACCAGGCAAGTCAATGGGAAAAATGCCTTGAAGGTATTTCAAATATCTTCAAGGTTGTCCTTCCTCTCACAGTCCCTGAAGTCTAAGAGAACAAAATGGTTTGGGGTTATAGGACCAGGGTGCTACTACACTGCACCATTTCTGGACACTGGTTCCACAATCTCAGCCACTCCAGCTGGAGCAGCCATGGCACAAAAATACCCAGGTACAGCTTGGCTGCTGCTCTGGATGTCAAAAGCAGTAAGCTTTGGCAGCTTAAATGTGGTAATAAGTCTGTAGACCCACAGAGTACAAGTCGTGACTTCCTCAACTGAGTTTTCAGAGGACTTTTAGAAAAGACTGTAGGCCTAGTCAGAGATTTGTCATTGCAGAGAGACCCTGTTAGGGCAATGATGATCAGAAAATGCGAAGTCAGAGCTGCTTCAAAGAATCTCCCTTCAGGGTAAGTGATGTCAGAGCTGCTTCAAAGAATCTCCCAACAGGATAAGTGATGTCAGAGCTGCTTCAAAGAATCTCCCATCAGGATACTGCCTAGTGGAGCTGCAGGCATGAGGACACCACCGGGACCCCAGAATTGTAGAGTCACTGGCGGCATGCAACTTCAACCAGGAAAAGTTGCAGGAATTTGACACCAACTAATGAGAGCAACTACAATGACTGCACCCAGTAAAACATTGGATGTGGAGCTGCATGTGGACTTGGAAGTTCACCCCTCACACCAGTGTGCTCAGGATATGGAACATGGAGTCAAAGGAGATTATTCTGGAGTTTTAATATGTGATGTCTGCCTTGCTGGATTTTGGACTTGCATGGGAATTGTCACTCCTTCTTTTTGGTGAGTTATTCCCTTTTGGGGTGGAAAGGTTTGCCACATATCTGCCCCATCATTGTATCTTAAAAGTAAATAATTTGGTTTTGGTTTTATAGGCACATAGTTGTAAGAAGCTTGCCTTGAGTCTTAATAAGACATTTGACTAGAGATTTTTAAGCTTGTACCTGTACAAGTCAAGACTTTCAGTGCTATTGGGTTGAATTATTGTACTTTGTAAGTGAAAAGGATACGAGTTTTGGGAGTCCAGGGACAGAATGCAATTGTTTGCATATTGTTTGTGCCTACAAAAACTCATGTTGAAATTTGATTCCCAGCCGGGTTTGGTGGCTCAGCCTGTAATCTCGCGCTTTGGGAGGCTGAGGTAAGTGGATTTCCTGAGCCCGTGGGTTCAAGACCCGCCTGGGCAACTTGGTGAGACATCATCTCTACAATAAATCAAAAACTAGCTGGGCATGGTACCGCGTGCCTGTAGTTCCAGCTACTTGGAAGGCTGAGGCGGAAGGATCGCCGGAGCTCAGCAGGTCGATGCTGCGGTGGCCGGGAGTGGCCACTGCACTCCGGTCTGGGTGACAGAGTGAGACTCCAACTCAAAAAAAAAAAAGAAAAGAAAAGAAAAGAAAAGAAATTTGATTCCCGATATGGCAAGTGTTGGGAGGTGGAACCTAATGAGAGGTGCTTCGGTCATGGAAGGGATCCCACATGAATGGTTTGGTTCTGTTTTGGCAGTAGTGCGTTCTCACTCTGGCAAGACTGGATGAGTTCTTGCAGAAATTGGTTAGTTCCCATGAGAGTTATAAAGCCAAGATGCTTCTTGAGTTTTGCCTCTTTGCAGATGTCAGCCTCCTCTTTGACCTTCTATGCTACATTAAGCAGAACAAAAGTTCTCACCAGAAGCCAGGGCATTCCCTTGAACATTCTAGCCTGCAGAATGATGAGCTAAATAAAATTTCTCTTTTTTTTTTTAATAAATAACCTAACCGCAAGTATTCTGTTACTTCAACACAAAATAGACTGAGATACCAAACATGTCTCAAATGTTTTGTTAGGCACCGAAGCAAAGTTGTTCTACTTGAAGAGACTTATAAGAAAACAGAAGTAACCGGATGCAATCTGTAATATCATTAAAATATATACAAAATGCATCTGGAGTATAAAGGAAAGGATAATGAAGTCTGATGGTAGATAGGAAGGAGACAAACAAAGAAGACCTTATAGAAGATGTAATATATGAATTAAACTTTAAAGAGTGAATTTAATTCCAACAGGTAAAGGGAATGAAAATGCATTACAGGGAAGGGAAATGGAATTATTAAAGGTTTAAAGATGTAAAAATCCATAATACATTAGGGAACTCTGTATAATCCAATGTTCATGGAATAAAGAAATTTGTCCAGGACTGGAGAAGATAAAACTGGACATATAGGTTGTGACCAGACAATGAAGGAACTTGGCAGTCATGTTAAGAAACATGAATTTTGTAATGTTGTAGGATCACTGCAAATGACATGATCAGATCTGTGTTTCAACTAGCTCAAATACGAGTGTGCTGTTTTAATAATCCAGCGGAGAAATTGAAGGCAGGGAGACAACTTGACAGACTGTTTCAGGTATCCAAATGGGAGACAATGAAAGCTTGGATTAAAAAAGTGGTAGTGGAAGATTTGAGAGATAGTAAGATGATGAGGTTGGCAGTAGCCATGATAGACTGAATGAAGAGAAAGATAGAAAAAGATTCGAAGATTACTTGCAGTTTTCTAGTTTTGATAACAAGGCAGATTTAGTTCTGTGCAATAAGATAATAAATATCAATTATGGCCTTGTACATAGTAAAGCTAATTAGGATACTCCTACTATATTGTGTATAAGGATAATTGAAGGTCTATAGTTTCACAAATTAGTCCATAGATCATGTTACCATGAGGAGTCATATTCGAATCTGATGGGGGAAACTTTGTATCATCTAATTATTCTGGAATTGGGATAAGTAAAACTATTCATAAACCCTTTAGTCTTTCTTGGCTGTGTAGAGGATGTGATTAATTTTTACATGATAGATATTTGTCTCATATTAGGTAGAAATGCAAAGATATTGTATATAATTAGAAGTGTGGATATAAATGCTGAATGACAAAAGTGTTCTGTCAATCCAGGGCCTGTTTTACTTCATATTCATTCTTCACCTTTCCCCTGCTATGCTCTGTATGGCAAATGGAAAAGGAATAACCTCTGCAATCTATTTTCCAGGCTCCATTGATAGCTGATATCCAGCTGTGTCAGCCAATCAGAAGCACTGACAAAAGATTAGAGATTAAGAAGTGAAGACAAGCCAGAATATTTATTAGTCTCTCTTTGCACCAAATGGGATCTCAAGTAGCAATTGCCTCTCCTTTGTGGCTTTATATCCCCATGTAATTCTAGTGTTAGTCAGGTAATTTCATCTTATGTGTTTTTGTAACCCCACCTCTTTCTTTTATCCTCTAACCTTGGGCTGTTGTGTTTTCCAAAGTTGCTAATTTTGGGTGACTTTACTGTTCACTGTTTGAAGTCTCAGTTCTTCTATTAACCCTGAAAACAATTCTAGTCTTCATTTTAAATATTCGTGTGGTTTCTTATTTTTTTCAAATTAAAATGTTACAGATACAAATGGTCAGTAGCATCAAGTGCCATAGAGTGATTGGAAAAAAAAAATTGAGATTAAACAAATGTATTGTGCAAGTAAGTCTATAATGACTTTTGGGGAAGCAGTTTCAGGAGAAAAGCCAGAGTGCTTTGAGATGAGAAGCTAGCAGGTGAGGAAGTGGAAGCAGCAAACAAAAGTAGCTTTTTCATGAAGTTTAGCAACAGAGTTGATTGGAATAGCATGACAAGTAGGCCTACTCACAGGAATATTTTATATTATGTTATGTTATTTAGAAAGTCAATTAGATACTTTGAACATTAAATTCATTCATTCAGAATTTCTTGGTCTTTGAGAATCATAGATTTGCTGGTCTCAAAGCAGTCGTATGTGATCATTTGCTCCAGCGCATTACCTTCAGACAGAGCCAGATTAGAGCATCTCTAAGTATAACCCAGGTTCTAAAAAATTCCTCAGTATTTGTGTCATATTTAGAGTGTGCTTGCCAAGATGGCAATACAATTTCAGAATATGTTAATAGAAATATATTTTCCAAATCAAGGGAGGTCATTATAAGGTCATAACACTTTGTACAGAAGGGATTACATTAAGGACTGTGTGTTCTATTCTGAGCATCCCATCTCTTAGGGAAGATATTAAGATATTTGAGAGTATCTTAAGAAGAACAACAAAATGTCTTACCATATGAACACAATTTAAGGTAACTAACTGCAGATTTAAGGTACTCATCAAAGAAAGAATATGAAATAACGTCATTCCACAATTGAAAGTGTGTTATGTGAAAGAAGTATAGGGAACTAGCATATGACTAGTACTTACTCAGAGTTAAGTACTTTGTCAAGCATTTTAATTCTCACAGAACTACCTGAGGTAGTTATTGTCTCTACTTTACAGATGAGTTAACATTAAGTTCAAAGTAATTAAGAAACTTATTGAAGGTCTCACAGTTGTTGAAGAAACCAGATATAAACTCAGAAGAACACATGCTCCTCCTACTATAGCATTATACAGGTTAAACAAGTGAGTGAGTTAGAAGGAATGGGTTGAGTTAGTATCAAGTGTTGGCATCAGAATTTAAAGTCAAATGAAAACCTGAGCACATCTCGTTTCAACGAATATCTTTTCTCAATCTAACTGCATTTAAAAATTATCTGAAAAACAATTGGGCCAAACCCAATCACATCCCCAAAAGAAATCATGTTTAGAAATTATATTAGACTAGGGTCACAATTGTCTTAGATTCCTGTCTCTTTTGATTGCTTGCATCTCCTTCCACCAGTGGAGGTGGCAGTGCAATACAAGCTTCCCTGCCACTGCGCCAAACTACTTTCTTGAAGTAAAAGGAGCAAAGAGACCCATCACATTGTCTTTGTCTTCAAGGAAAATGAATATGTAAGGTTCAGTTTTTCCGGCTACCACTCAAAGCCTACCTTCACTTCCATTAGACCCATGCTCTCCATTTATCTTTTTTCTCCCTCTACCTTATTATACCAATACCCACCAATACCCACATAACAAAATTAACTAGTCTTGTGTCATGATGCCTTAAGGTCTGCTTTCTCATTTCTAATTCTCTAGTTGTGTAAGTCAAATTATACCCATTTTCTTTCTAAGCCAATGGGAAAAATTTCAACAATGACCTTCCATAGAAAACCCTCTCAGGAAATATGTATTGAATTGACATTATTGAACCAAATACTTGGAATTTTAGACACACTGTCAAATGAACTCTGGACTTGAAGCTTATCTCAGTGTTTAACAACACTTCTTGTCAGAAAATTATTTCTAGTATTTTGCCTAAATCCCTCATGATGCCATTTACACCCCATTCTCCTTGTTCTGTCCTAGGAGAAGATTGAGACCAGCTGGTGAGCATTCTCTGTGTAATAGCTCTTTATACACTTAAAGACCGTTATTAAATCCCCTCTTGGCCTTCTGTTTTCCAAGCTGAACAATCCTTGTTCCATTAACCTTTCTTCATAGCCCTTATTTTCCTATGATTAAATTATCTTGGTGACACTTTTCTGAACCCTCTCCCTGTTCCACAAGTCTCTTCATTCATGGATCTCCTTAGTGGATAGGTTTTTACAAAGAATCAAGAAAATTATAAATGTCAGGACAAAATTCTCTTTAAAATCTTGGGTCATGTAAACACTTGCCACTTAAATATTTAACTTCCAATGTTTAGCTATTTATGAGCAGCCCTGAGCAATTTGTTATTTTACTAAGTCAAGACCTTAAAAGCATTGGCCCAGAGAAGCTTCTTGTGCATTGAATCCCTGACAGTGAGCTGATCTGTCTGGCCCGTAGCATCCACAGCTCAGCCAAGCAAGGTCGTTCTCCAATTTTTTTTCTGTACATGCAGTAATGTTTGGGCAGTGTCAAAAATCTTTCAGAAGAAAATTGTCATGAAAAATAAGTTATGACATTATAATATTAATAATATACATAATTTGTGAATACCGTAGACTTGAGTTTGATATTTAGTATTTCACTGATATTATAAGTTTATGGCTGATTCATGGCTTAATGATTTTCTGTAAGTTATTCAGAAGTAAGGAATTATTTATGAGTTATTCAGAATGAATGTTATTCATTTACTCAGTTTTTTCACAAATATATCCAGAAGTTTCTTACTACTTCCACGCCACTATTTTGTTCATAATCATGGCATCTGAAACCTGGATTATTGCAATTGCCTTTCACTGATGTCCTTATCCTCATCTTTGCCCTTCTGGAGTACATTCTCAATAGAGCAGTCAGAATGATCCTATTAAAATGTAAGTCAGACCATAGCATTCATTTGTTCAAACCTCCCCAGTGACTCTCCATTTCTCCCATGGTATGTCCAACAACAAGGCCAATAATATTCTATTGATCTGTACTTCTGTCACCTCTTTCAACTCATTTCTTACGATGTAAATTTGTTCTTTCTTTTCTCCACTATAACCACACTAACCTCCTTGCTTCAAGCTACACCACTGTCTCAAAGTTTTTGCCCTTTATTCTTCTACCAGAACCATGCTTCTCTTAGCTATCCATATAGCTCACTCTCTCATATAATTTAAATCTCCACTCAAATGTTACATTTTCAGTGGCATATAGCCTGATCATCTTACTTAAGACTGCAAACTACCACCAGGAATTTCAATTTTGCTTCCTCTACTATGTTTTGTCCAAATTATTTATTACCTTAAAGCGTATTACATAATCACTTTTCATGTTAATTGCCCATTTTTCCTCATTAGAATTGAAGCTCTGTTGCTGTAACACAGAGCTTAAAATAGCAGGCTTATTTGTTATATATTTTTGAAGAAATAAAGGAACATATATTTATTATTTGCCAGAAATTTGACTGATTATTTAAAACACACACACACACACACACACACACACACACACACACACACACTTTTTTACCGTATGAGATGATAGGTATTGATGGTATAATCATAAAATATATATTGAGATTTTACTACCTAAAACCATGTGCTAGCTGTTTTGCAGGTATAAAAAAGCCTGTGACCTGTCTTCTAGGAACTGATGTCTCAACAATATCATACAGAAAACAAACCCATAATGACAGATGACAGGCTTGAGAATTGCTTTGGGGAGACTCATAATTTTCTGAAGTTTATGTCACAAAGGACAGATTTATCTATCAAAAATGTAGTCTCTAATATGCCTCACAGAATGAAAACACTCAGCTTGATGATTATCCCACATCCACAGTATTCTGCAACATATTACCATTTTCCTGTCACCATAAAGAGGGTCAATTTCTGCCTCTAGCATTGTATTGGTATTTTAATGCAACTTCACTGTTGGTGGATCTTAGCTTTCTTTTTAATTGTTATCACTAATTGGTGGGGGAAAATGTTACTCCGTGGTTGCTTTTATTTCCCTTTCTTTTTGCATTTGCCAAGGATGGAATTTCTCCATTTTTTTCATTATCTGTATTTTCTATTTTGTGTAATTCTAAGAAAAGTAAACTAGACTACACTGTTAGAATCTCTTGCTAGTACAAGCAAGGTCAGTGGGCAATTCTTCTAAGTTTCTAGGTGCCTATGAAACCTGGTCTAAAATCAGTCAGAGGTCTGTAGTACAGATATGCCAACCTCAAAATAAACAAGTGATGGCTATATTCCTTTTTAATGATTCAACTCACAGTAGTTCCTACATCACATTTATAATGCGCATTGCAAATCAGGCTTTCTTTATCTGGGAGATGTCCAATGACACTGCAAGGATCACTTCTGCGGCACTTCTACCCTCTACTGACATGGAAATGAGCACTCATACCAAGATTATGGAACACTATATATCTGGCATCACAGGTCAACAATCACTGGGTAATTAAGATAGAACAGTATAAAAAACTTCTCTTTCAAGTGTGTGAACAGTAACAAAAGGAGGAGCCAGGTTGCTGACAATTAATGTACAACTATTTTTAAACCTGCAGGAAAATTTTTGCCATATAACTATGTCCTTAAAATAATTCAAATAAATGTATGTGAGACAATATTATCTATAGTTTTTGATGTGATAACTTTTCAAGTACAGTTTCTCCCAAAATACCTCTGCATTTTGAGCAAACATTGTTCATTCATCATAATGTCTTTAACATTGTAATGATCCATTCCCTTGCACCACCTTCATCTATGGTCACACATATATCAAACTCTTGCTAGAAAGAAGGAATTTGTCTTTGTAGCTTCCACAGCTGAGCTAGTTCTCAAACCTTAATCTGTTGATGCTAAGGTCATTCTGTAAACGCAAAGCAGAAAAGGGTCAGAAACAGAGTGGTCACACGCACACAAACACACACACACACACTCTCTCTCATATGGCCACACACACACACACACACACACACACACACACACACACACACACACACACACATACTCATTACACACACATCTTGGTTTGCCTTAGCTAGTTTATCCAGCTACCTCAATGTAGGATAGGGTCACAAGTTTGCCATTTACACCTCCCATTATCTTGCTATCACTCAATAAGTATAGATAGTCAAATGCCCACAAACCTAAATTCCATCTAACAAACTTAGAGGTTACCTCTGTTTTCCCCTTTAAACTGAAGTTATATATACCTTTGTCTTTGCTTTGATCTTTGAAAGGCATCTGGTAACACATAACATATTTACCACTACAGTTCAGAGCCTGACTCATTTTACTGTCACTCTGACATAATGTTATATATTATTAAGAAGTTCAGTCACACATTCTCATCTCTTTCCCCATGTGTAGGCTCCAGGTGTTCTACCAGTTTAGACCAAGACTTTCCCATCTTGTGTTATGCCGTGATATTGTTACTATTAGGAATTGCTTATACCATGTTTTTCCTTTTCCCTGAAACAATGTTCAATAAAATATTATTTCCCTTCTGATTCTCTTTGCCTTCCAAAGTACTAATATTTAATCATGATAACCAGTTGTGCTAATAAAAGGTACTCAGAAAAATGTATATTTTGGCAAGAGCTACTGAGAGAAAATATGGCAATGCCTCTCATCCCCCCAACCCTCCAACTTCGTGCTTCACTCAAAGGAATATGTATACTGATGAGACTACCAGGTCATGCAGGGCAGGAACAGTGAACACTGGTCATGGGGAGGGGAGTTAGGTAGAAGGCTCTTTGCAGCTTCCTGGAAAAATAACTGGATGAAGGACTGCTGCTGGCTGTCCTGTAGAAAATCCTCCTTGTTTCTTTTTACCCAGGATAAAATTAAGAACCCAATGCTCAGCTAAGTGTATTTGTTTTCTAATCATGAAATGTGATATCACTTCATTCCCTTTCTGGTGCTTTGGTTTGAGCCTGCAGTTGTGAGGCACGATAGTATGCTGCATTGATTTGTAATCTAGTTTATGGGCTATTTTGCAGAAATTGGGATCTCTGTCCAGTCCACCTGGAAATAGGCTTGGGCAGCAATCCAAGCTACTCACTATTCAAAGCAGCTGCCCAGTACTTGACTGTACTCAAAAGGAAGCTTTTGAATGCCAGGAGAGGCTTTCCCAGAGAATTTACCTTTCCTTTCTATGTGGGTGAGAGAAGCATAGACCTGGGAAACAGGATAATCCATCAGCAGAAACACATAGGAATTATATCAGTATCTCCCAACCACCAAAGCCAAAGGGGCTACTATAGGCCTGAAGAAATGGGACTGAATAAAGCAAATTCATGGTGTGAAGGATGGGGCTGGAAGAGCAATAGAATGTCAATGAAAACATTCTCCATTCCGAATGGTGTTTTTGGAGACATTTAGCAAATCATGCTCTTTGCAATATATGCTTTGGTGGAATTTGAGAGCAGAATGTGGGTCAGAGCATAGAATAACTCTGTGCTCATTTTTATGGATGACATTTGGATGTCTAAAGAATGCCCTTTGACATGTAATAAGAGCCTAGATTCTGAATACATAATTCAATACTTTTTCTTGAAAGTTGTTTCATAATAGATAGGTAAAGGGTATCTCTCTCTCTCTCTCTCTCTCTCTCTCTCTCTCTCTCTCTCTCTGTGTGTGTGTGTGTGGGGGGGGGAGGATAGAGAGAAACAGAGAGACAAAGAGACAGAGAGAGATTGGATTAATCTTTTTAAACTTTATTATCTGAACTCTCAATGTTTTTCAAGAGTGGAACTTAGTATATTTTCATTGCTGAATATTTCATCATTCCAGGAAGAAGCATAGGATTGAACTCAGCATGAAACATAAAGATTGTTTATTCATATCTGACAAAAAAGGAGATGCAAAATTTTAAACAAACATGCCATCAAGCTTTCCTTAAATTGATGATTTAAGGCCTGATGGACTGAAGAGAATTTTTGCCCTTTTGAATGGCTGAGGAATCTCTAGAAAGGAGGGCAGCTATATTTGTATGGAAATATTAAATTAAAAAACAGGATGTAAAATAATATAGTTATACTTACAGACATACAATGTATATGACAAAAAGCTGCAGAGGTAGAAGTATACAAAAAAAGATGAGAAAAATAGTGATAAAATCCTAAAGTATACGTGGTCTTTCTTTTTTCAAATTCCTAATTATCTAATAGAAGAAACAAAGAGAGGCAAGTGAGCAGTGAAGCAGGTAGAATGAGAGAAAAAATTGAGGTGATGAGGTCAGCTGGCAGCTTTCCAGTCTCCAGATCCCCATAAAACAGATCCCAGAAATTCAGGTGCTTGTTGTGTTTATCCCCCTCTCTTCAAGTCCTCCCTTGCTTCTTATAGACAGATTTGGCTTTTATTTTTCAGGGACAGTGCAGTCTGCATCTGCACTCCCTGATCCCAGAGCTCAAGAAGAATACAGAAGTATTTAGTGGAAAACTGGGTCCTACAAGCACAGTTAAACTTCTTTACCAACACTGAGTTCATTTTAAAATAGCTCTTCTATATCATTTGAGAAAAACTAGATAGCTTGGCTTTACAATAAGTGGCTGTTAGTTTAGCGATGCAAGTCAACAGTCAAACAATGGGCTTTTCTGGTATACTATAATGTATACGCAAATTGAAGTACTTTTGTATTTGCTTAGAAGAGAAGGTTAAGAGCCTTGTGTTTAAAAGTGATGTTTACTCCAAGTCAATGATCCTTTTTATGAGTCTCAATATTATTTTTTTTATTTTGCTTTTGGACTCTGGTGTGCATTAAGTGAAGAGCCTTAGGTATTTTTTCCAGTAAGCTCATGAAGAGAAATTTCTTATTTATAAAATTTCCCTAATCCTTAAACTCTACATCGTTCTATCTGAAAGAGAAAGATTATTCCAGTTCCTGGAGTCAGTGACGTGATTTGATTCAAAAGAGAGCAATGACTCTGGATTTTTTTTCTCTCTCATTATGGTTAGAAATAACTAAGGCGTAAGGGTATATCCCATAGCACAAGCAGAGACACAGCTGCAGCTGATCCAATAGATTAAAAAGATCTGGCTGGTTTGGGAAAATAATAAAATTAGAGCTGCAAATTAAGTTTGAGAGCTAAATCAATCCTTTGATTACTGGATTCAAGTTAAAGGGCATGAGGAAAAGCTTTATAATCTTCTCGGCATGGTTGGCTGTTTCTAGTCAGGCATGCTGACTGCAGCATAATGCCACACTTCCTTTTATTAAAATGTCAAATTCTATTCAGCTGGAAATTTTCTTAAACGCCAGAGAAGGTTTATATTGAACATACCTGACTGAATCTTGGGTCTATATCAATTAAATAAAATTTTGTCAGGTTGGATTGCATGTCCTCTGAAAGAGTAGAAACATGGTTCCTCTTTATATTCTTCTATATTGTACCTGCATGACATAAAAAACAGCATTCCTACCAACTACAGTCCTACTTGATATTAAGACTTGGATTAATAGGTATTGAACAAAACCAGTGAACACTGAGCAAATAAATAGAAACAATAACACTGTGGCATGTGAATCTGCCAAAGAAGAGCACTAAAGGACTCAGTTGTGTTTTCAAAGCATGCAACTGATGATGATGACCAAAATTGCAGAAACAGTTGGTTAATATTTGTTTGCTTTATTGTTAATGAAAGACAACAGTTCCAAAGAAGAACCAGAAATGACCTTTTTCCAAAACTGAATAAAATTTTAAGAAATGTGAGCTTTACTACTTCCAAATCTGCTTCTCAATCAGATACCAGTATATTAAAAAAGAAGAAATACACATTCTCCCAATCAGAAGCCTCAAGGTAATGGAAATCTGGTTCCCTTTAGTTTTTTAGAAGAGAAGTGAAGACAAAGTGATTCACCTTTTAGAAGATAATCTAAAGCAAACTACATTTTAAAATTTCTAACAATGTTTTTATGATTATGTGTAAATAAGTTATTGGAATTATCCAAGGACCAGCAACTATACCAACCATACTTAGTCACACTGTAAAATAAATATATTTTTGGAGGGGGTAGCAGATTTACAATTGCATTTATACAGTAAGTTTATCCACATTTATTTAATAAAAACCTACTGAGATGAAATTCACAAACCATAAAATTCACATTTTAATTCATATAATTCAGTGAGTTCTAGTATATTCAAAGAATTGTGCAACTACCACCACTATATAATTCCATAGTATTTCTATCATCCCAAAAGAAATCCCTATTTTTTTCTCCTCCAACCATGAAAACCACTAGTCTACTTTCTATCTTAATAGATGTGCCTATTCTGGATATTAAATATCAATTTAACAACATGTATGGTCATTTATATCTGGTTTTAGGCCTGGTTTCTTTAAATGGCATTGAATTTTCAGTTAATCTATATAGCATGCTTCAATACCTCACTCATTTTTATGACTGAATAATGTTCCATTGTATGAATATGCAGCATATGTTTATCTATTAATCAATTGATGAACATTTTGGTGATTTCCACTTTTTGGCTATTATGAATAATGATTCTCTAAATAGTTATGTACAATTTTTTTTGTAGATATGCATTCAGTCATCCTGAGTGTATACATAGAAGTGGAATTACTGGATTATACTGTGACTCAGTGGTTGACTTTTTGAGAAACTGACAAAATGCTTTCTTCGGTCATTATTATCATTTTACATTTCCACCAGCTATGTATGATGGTCCCAACTTATCTATATCCTCTTTGACACTTGTCATTATCTTTTAAAAAATAATATTAGCCATAGATTTCTCTTTTCCTGATTACAAAGGATGTTGAGCATCTTTTCATGTGTTTACTGGCCATTTAAATATCTTCTTTAAAGAGTTATTTGTTCAAGCCTTTTCTTCATTTTCAATTGTAATATTCATCTTTCAGTTGTTGACTTGTAAGAGTACTTTATATATTTTGCATATGAACACTTTAACAGATATATAGTCTGCAAACACTTAACATTCTGTGCACTACCTTTTCACTTTCATGGTGGTGTGTTTTGAAACATAATATTTTTAAATTTTTTAAAAATTCATTTTTTTCTTTATTGCTTGTGTTCCCAGCATCATATCTAAGAAATCATTGTTTATTTCAACATCACAACTATTTATGCTGGGATCCTAATAAAATTTTAAATAGAAGTGATGAGAGTAGATATCTATATCATGTTTATGATCTTAGAGGGAGAACATTCAGTCATTCACCACTATGATGTTAGCTGTGGAGTTTTTATAGATTGCCTTTACCAGATTGTGACAGTGACCTTCTAGTCCTAGTTTGCTGAGTAGTTTTAGCTTCAAAGGTTTTTGGATTGTGTCAAATGTATTTTTCTGTGCTTTTTAATTTTTAAATGCTTACATTCTATTGTTACAATGCGTTGCACTGATTGATTTTCAAATTTTGAACCAAATTTGCATCCTCGGATAAATGCCACTTGATCACGGTAGGTGTATAATTCTTATTATATATTATGGGAATCATATCACTAATATCTTGTTAAGAATGTTGGCCTCTATATTCATGAGGTATTGGTTTGTAGTTTTCTTTTCTTTTTCTTTTTTTTTTTTTGATGTTTTCATTTGGTTTTGATATCAGGACAACACTAGACTATTACTGTGGGGGGCCAGCCCCTGCAAGTTTTGGAAGATGTGGTGGCATCGGCGAATCTGTAGAGATAGATATTAAAAGAAAGAAAGATGGAAGGATAGATATAAAGAGGAAGAAAGAGAAAGAAAGAAAGTGGACAACTGTTCAGTGAAATGAGCAGAAGCCGTTTATTGAACGGAATAAATACAGCAGGTATTTATCCCCAAATTTTAGACAGGCAGTCTCACAAGTCTTTCACGTAAACACAAAGCCAGGTGCGGGGGGGTCATCCCCCACCCACCAGATGCTTAGGTGTGAGGAGGAACAAACCCCGAGATTATCTCATTGTTCCCTTTGCTAGTTAATGTGCTTCAAAAGCAGTGTAACAATCCTTACTAGTCTAATGATGTTCTGATAATCAATAACTTCTAAAGCTCACTCAATACCCATGACGACTAAATTAAACTCTACCACTTATACAATGCTACAGAAGCTCTTAATTATAGCTTAAGCCAATTTCCTAAAGAATGTGACCCAGTCCAAAGATCACACTGGGCCCTACAGGATGTGGCCCAGTCCAAGGTCCACGGTGGGCCACCTTTTGGAACAATAGACTACAATCTCTTAACAAAATGGCTATTCCAAAGTCTTATATGTCTATCCTAATTTCTATGAAAGTTTTCCAATTCTTAATTCTAATATATAAAGTTGATTAGCAGCAGCAAAGCTTCTAAAACCTAAATGTAAATTGTAAATGTACTAAGGCAAAAACTTCGATAGTAGAAAGTGGAGACGATGAAAATTCTTAAAGTTAACTATATTCTTATTAAACCTAAAAATATTATGCTTGATTATGTATGAACTAACATGATTTGTAGCATGACCTATTCTACAATACCTTCTATGAATAAAATAAATTCAATTTCTATAATAGGTAGAAAAGAGACCTTACACTAACTGTAGCTAAAGCCGGCCCAAAAGAATGCAGCCCAGTCCAAAGTACATGCTGGGCTCTCAGGAATGTGGCCCAGCCCAAACTCTGTGCTGGGCCACTCTCGAAAATCATCTTCACCATTGAAAAGCTGCAAACAGCTCTCCCTAAGTATATACTAATTCTATAAATATTCTTTTAAATCTTATAAAGAAGCTTGTACCGTATAAAAGGCTCCCAAATGTGACCTGAATTTGAATTATATCTAATACCTAGGCCGAAACCGCAGTTTATGGGAAACAGGAACAATGGGTTTCTAGAGTGAGCCATGCCTGTCACAGTCACAGAGCCTTCAGCTTAGGCCAGCAGAGTTCCTTTAGGTTATTTGTGCTGCATGGCAAAAGGGGGAGGAAAATGGGTTCTACGGCTCCCGAACACGTCCTAGCAGTCTCGAGGTCCACGGCCCTCCCTGATCCCTAACGCTCAGTGGGCCTCCGTGGCCGGCTCCCAACATATTACAATGAGTTTAGAAGTAGTTTCCTCTTTTCCATTTTATGAAATATGGTTGGCCTTAAGTCTTCTTTAAATGTTTGGAAAAATTTTTTTCAGAGGAGCCATTTGTGTATGGTCTTTTATTTCTGGGATGATTTTTAGTTATTAATTTAATCCCTGCATTTTTATAAACCTATCCTAAGTTTCTATTTTTTCCTGGGTCATTTTTAGTAGTTTTAAAAAGATACAGGGAAAAATAGATACATTATATCTGAAAAATTATCCACATATTTCCCAGCTCTGATCAGTAAGATGACTCAGAAACAAAAACTAACCCTGTGACTATTAGCACCTCTAGAATCCAAACTGTGGTTTTTAAATACAAATTTTCATTAAAAGAACATGGTCTCCTTGAAGAAAAGGCTGATTCCAAGTCTGGGAAAGAAATACATAAGATGAACCTGGAAAACTTTCACATGCTAGAAAATAAGAACACTATCAAGTAAACAACAACAAAATGCATCATTGGTCACCCCTGGAGAATGCTACAGAATCAACTAAATATTATAAATTTTGGTAAATAAAGGGAAGGAATGAAAAAAAAAGATACGGTTTCTTTTAGTTCTTTGAATATATTTAAAACATGTAATATATTATTCAAGGTTCTCCAGAGAGACAGAACCAAGAGGATGGATGGATAGATAGATAGACGATAGATAGATAGATAGATAGATAGATAGATAGATAGATAGATAGATGATAGATAGATAGACAGATAGATAGATGAGAAGATATTTATTAGAGGAGTTGGCTTATGCAATAATGGAACCTGAGAAGTCCCATGATAAGCTATCTACAAGTAGGAGATCCTGAGATGCTCATAACATGGCTTGACCCAAGTTCAAAAATCTCAGAACCAGGGAAGCCAATGGTGTAGTTTTCAGTTTGAAACTGTAGGCCTGAAAACCCAGGGGCTGCTGGTGAAAGTCCAAGAGTCCAAAGTCCAGAAAACCTGGAGTTCTGATGGACAAGGGAAGGGAAGAAGAGAGTTCCAACTCCAGAAGATAGAGAAAGCAAGTTTTCCTGTCCTCTGCCTTTTTATTCTGTTCTGTCTGGGTCCCCCAGCTGATTGGATGTTACCCACCTATGTTGAGAACATAACTTACCCACTCAGTCTGCCAGTTAACATGCCAGTCTTCTTAAGAAACGGCCTCACAGACACACCCCAAAATAATGCTTTACCAGCTATCTAGGTATGCCTTAATTCAGGCAAGTTGACATCTACAATTAATTATTATGAGTGATTACATTATAGATGTTATTTTTAAGGAAGCTTTGAACTGATTTCTTCTTTATCTAATTAATTCTAACATCTTGGAATCCTCAAGATTAATTTACATAGTTTGCATTTTTTTCCTCTGTGTGATTTATGCTCCCTTGTTTCCTTGTATGTCTCATAATTTTTTTGTCAAAAATTAAATATTTTAAATAATACAGTGTGGAAACTCCAGAAATCAGATTCTCCTACTTCCTTCCTTTTCCTTCTCCCCTCCACAGAGCTTATTGCTTTTTCTTAGTCTTTGTAATTACTGTCTATTTAATAATTTTTCTGAACTAATACTGTAAATTTGTATTCTTCGTCATGTGTGGCCATTGAAGCCTCTTCTCTGTTAATTTAGTGATCAGCTATTGATTGAACAGAAAATTCTTTGAGTGTCTGAAAACAAAAACTCTCTTCATATTTGCTGAGGGGCTTTATTTGTATGTTGGGGCACACCTCCAAAACTCATTCAGACAGTTGACAACTAACTTTGCCTTAGCCTCAATTTCTTGCTTGCATATAACCTGAAGGTCAGTCAGAGATGAGAGATTATGTCCTTTTCTGGTCTTTCTCAAACATGCAGTTATCCTTTGGAATACATACATCCTGCGAAATGCTCACATTCCTGTACATGTTCACTGTCTTTTAGATTCCCAAGAATATGTTGGAGTTTTTACATAATTCCCTAATTCCCTATGGAAATTTCATTCTCCAGTTTTTCTTTTTCTTTGTCTTTTTTCAGCTTCTTGCTTTTCCCAATTGGTATAGCAACCTTAGATAGCTACAATTTTAAACAATTTTCATTGATTGTTTTCAATAAACACCCTAGGAATAAGGCTGTTTGCACAGAGGAAGCTCTGAATCAAGTTAAATAAAGATAAGCCCTACACATGGAGTTGATCAGAAAGCTGACAGAAGGTCAAATTATGACAGTTTTCTATAGATGTGTTTTTTGAGGGAGCTTTAAACTGATTTATCTCTTTTCAGTAGATGGTAGACTTCTCATTTTCACTGCTTCCATACTTGTAAGGCTGTTGGTTTTCAAGGTTAGAGATAAAAAAAAACGATGGAATGGTGCAACTTAAAATTTCGTAAAGCACAATTTTCTTGCAAGGACTCAGCATTTTCTCTTAGACAAATATTCCTCAAACTATTGCAAGACTCTGGTTAATTTTTAGAGATCTGAAAATGTTGATTTTGACATATTTTGTCAGTACCATTATTGCTTTTATATAGTAGTCCATTTTCACCAGAATTTTATTTCACCAGAAATGCTCCCTCACGTTAACGCTAAATTTTGTGTTTTCTCATACTGTTATTGAGATTTCATATAACTTTGAATTTACTTTTAAAAATTTGGGGGTATATTATGATTTAATTATTTTAATCTTTCTGAAGGAAGAGTATATTCTATGGAAGAGACTTGAAAAATATTTTTTAAATATTTAAATAAAGTAACTATGATTTTCAAAATAGGCATGGACATTACATACAAACCTTAGTGGAAAGAATGCATGCTAGGCCAACACTAACGAAACCTTAAATTATCCCTGACTCCTGGAATCATGCCATTTTGTTATCTACACCACCAATTCCTCTTGTACCCTTCGAGTTTGGTGTGGACCTTACTCACTTATAACAAATAAAGTACAGAAGTGATGATATGTCATTTCTGAAATCTGATAATAAAAATACTGCAAATTACATTTTGGATAGTCTTTCATTGTTTTGCATCACATACCTTGGGAAAAGCCAGTGGTCATGCCAATCTTTTGAGGAGACCCACATTTGTGAGACCAAGACCTGCCAAAAAACACATGGGTGAGTTTGGAAGCTAATCATCTACCATTAAAACTATAAATGAGACTACATATCAGCATACAGCTTGATTGCACACTCATAAGAAACCTTGAGTCAGAGGCACTGGAGTAGGCTACTCCCAGATTCCTATCTCTTGGAAAACAGGACAAAATAGCTTGTTGTAATAAGCCCCTAAGTTTTGAAGTAATTTAATACACAAGAATAGATAAAATGTAGTGACTGTAGCAGATAGTCCAAAAATTTTTATAGCAGCAAAGGAATTATTATTCATGAAAGTATTGAATAAAAAACTAACGAACAATTAATTTTTAAAATTCCTTCCTATTAATTAAAAGTAAGAAAAAAGAATATGTGATTTCTATATCCATTTTCTATTCAAAACCTTATTTTGATGATCTTTTGTGTACAACTACATTTTACAAAGGGGAACCCAAAGGGGAACCTGGAATTTCTTTATAAATAATTGTGTATTTATTCTTACATGTTTGAACTTCAGTCACCTTCAAAGTATTCTCCATTTGATACAATGCACCTATTGAGATGCTTTTTCTACTGCTCAAAACAGTTTTTGAACTCATCAGTTTGGATACCTTTTTGCACTTCTGCCGTTTTTTTTTCCTTCAGTTCTTTCAAATCAGCAAAATATTTCCCATTGAAGACTTTTTTCATCCAGGGAAACAAACAAAAAATCAAAGAAGTTGCTCCAGGCAAGATTGGGTGAATAGGGAGAGTGGGACATGGGGTCATGTTTTTGGTCAAAAACTGATGAACACTCAGTGTGCTGTGGATGGGTGTGCTCGAAAACCACCTATCATAAAATGAGCAAATGCACTGAAAGAATTTCCAAAAAAAAATTATGAAGCCAAACACACCCTCTCACGATGACACTATCTGGTACACTGATGCCAATGGGTTCCTATAAAACTTAACTAGTGAGGAAAGCTTGTACTACAAAGGACCTGCCTTAAATGATAATTCTGGAATTTTTTGGAGCCCCTCCTCATAATTCATCAGATAAAGTAAAAACAGTAAAGAAGTCTAGTTTGAATTCTGGTGAAGGAAAAAAAAAGAAAAACTCATGCTACAAAATTGGGTTGACCGGAGGCACTCAAATCATTCTACAAAGAATGTACCTACATACACGTATGTTTGTTGCATCTCTATTCACAATAGCAAAAACATGGAACCAACCATGCTGCCCATTGAAGCTGGACTGGATACAAAAAATGTGGCCCATATACACAATGGAATATTATGCAGCCATAAAGAAGGACAAACATATGGACTTCGCAGCACTTGTGTGGATTTAGAGTAGATCATACTCAGGGATCTATAACAGAAACAAAGAACAGAGTATCATATATTCTCAGTCATAAGTGGACCCTGAACAATTATTATAATACTATAAGAAAGGGATTGACAGTAGTGGGAAACTCTTAGAGGAGGGAGGATGGGATTGGCAGTTGAGGGAAACTGCTAGGGAAAGGAGGGGCACACCTCATCAACAAGGGTACCTGCATAATCAGCATTTGTATACATAACCCTAAATTGTACCCCACATCTGTATAATAAATAAATAAATAAGTAAATGAAGGAATGAATGAATAAACAAACAAATAAATAAATAAATAATAGGATTGAATCTCCTGGCCAGCGTATAGTTTGCTTAGCAGTTGCTATAGATTGAATTTTGTCCTCCCAAAATTCAAATGCTCAACCCCTAATAACCAATGTGATGATATTTGGAAACTAATTACATTTATATGAAGTCATGAAGTTAGGTCCTTCATGATGAGATTAGTGCCTTTACAAGAAGTGATAGAGACATTGGGGCTCTTTCTTTTTACATGTGAGGTTGCAGTGAAAAGATTGTCATCTGCAACCAGGAAGTAGGCCTTTATCAGTAAGGCAATCAGCCAGCACCTTGATCATGGACTTTCCAGCCTCTAGAGCTGTTTAACCCACCGTCTTTCATATTTCATTACAGTAGTTCAAACTAACTAAGGAAAGAACTTCAGCAAATGGGAATGAAGTCATGAATACATTAATTTTTTTTTATTTAACATATTTTTATTTAAAAATTGTGGGGTACAGTTAAGGGTTAGGTAACCAAATATGCATCGTTCAGGCACTCTTGTTGATAAGGGGTGTCTCCCTGTCCCCAGACAGATATTGACTACCGTTAATGCCACTTCCCTTCCCCTCCCTAACCCCCCATAGTTTCCCACCACTGTCAATCCTTTTCTTATGATAGATGTTGAAGGTCCACTATATGAGTGAGAACATGTGATACTCAGATCTTTGTTTCTGTGAGAGGTCACTCAGTATTATACACTCTAGTTCCATCCAGGTTGCTGCAAGATTCATGATTTTGTTCTTTTTTATGGCTGTATAGTATTTCATCGTGTATATGTACCACATTTTTTAAATCTAGTTCTCATTTAATGGACAGCATAGTTGGTTCCAGGTTCTTGCTATTGTGAACAATGCTGTGATAAACATACTTGTGCAGGGATCTTTTTTACGGAGTGATTTGAGTTCTTCAGTGTATATTCCCAGTAGGGGGATTGTGAAGTCATATGGGAGGTCGATATTTAGAGCTTTTAGGAATCACCACCCTGCTTTCCACAGAGGATGCACTAGTTTACACTCCTACCAACAGTGAAGTAGTGTTCCCTTACCACATCCTCTCCAGCATCTGTTACTTTTTGAGATATTGATGATTGCCATTCTGACTGGAGTTAGGTGGTATCTCAGTATAGCTTTAATTTGCATTTCCTTGATGATTAGTGAGGTTGAACATTTCTTCATGTGTCTGTTGACCGCTCAGATGTCTTCCTTTGAGAAGTGTCTGTTCATATCTTTTGCCCACTTTATAATGGGATTGTTTCCTTTTTCTCTTTCAGCACATTTGAGTTCCTTGTAGATCCAAGATGTTAGACCTTTGTCAGACCTGGAGTTGGCAAATACTTTTTCCCAGTCTGTGGGCTGTCTCCCTGCTCTCTTGATGATTTATTTTACTTTGCAGAAGCTTGTCAGTTTAATGAGGTCCCACTTATCTATCTTATCTCTTATGGCCTGTGTGTTTTGGGTTTTGTTCAGGAATTGGATGCCAGTTCCAATTTCCATAAGGTGTGTCCTGCATTTTCTAGGGTTCTTATGATTTGAGGTTTTACATTTAGGTCTCTGATCCAGTTAGAGTTACTGAATCGGTTCTCCTCTCCCCAGTGGTAGGTTGGTGGAGGCTTTGTTGAAGATGAGTGGTTGAGAAATTGAGGTCTTGCTTCTAGAATCTCAATTCTATTCCATTGGTCTATATGCCTGTTCCTATACCAATACCAAGCTGTTTTGATTATTGTACTTTTATAGTAAAGTTTGAAGTCTGGTCGTGGGATATCTCCGACTTTTTTTTTCTTTCTGATAATTGTTCTGGCTATTCTTGGTCGTTTGTGTTTCCATATGAATTCCTGTATTGTTTTTTCTAGCTTCGAGAGGAATGTTCCTGGTAATTTGATGGGTATTGCACTAAATCTGTAGATTGCCTTAGGTAAGATGGACATCTTCACAGTGTTGATTCTTCCAAACCATGAGCATGGGTTATTTTTCCATTTGTTTGTGTCATTTTTTGGTTTCTTTGAGCAGTGTCTTGTAGTTTTCATTGTAAAGGTCTTTCACATCTCTGGTTAGGAAAATACCAAGGTATTTCTTTTTTTTGTGGCTACTGTGAATGGAATTGTACTTTTTATTTTGGATTTCTGTTTATTATTGGTGTAAAGAAATGCTATTGTCTTTTCACATTTATTTTATACCCTGAGACTCTGCCAAAGTCCTCTATCAGTGCAAGGAGGCTTTTGACAAATTCTCTTGGGTTTTGAAGTCACACAATCATATCATCTGCAAAGAGAGATAACTTGACTTCCTCTTTTCCTATTTGGATATCCCTAGTTGCCTTCTTTTTTCTGATTGCTCTAGCCAGGACTTCCAATACTATGTTGAACAGGAGGGGAGAGAGTGGGCGTCCTTGTCATGTTCCCATTTTCAGGGGAAATGGTTCCAGTTTTTGTCTGTTTAGGAGTATGCTAGCTGTGGGTTTCTTATAGATGGCTTTTACTATTTTGAGTTATGTTCCATGTATGCCTAAATTTTCGAGGGTATTTATCAAGAAGGGGTGCTGGATTTTATCAAAAGCTTTTTCTGCATCTAATGATATAATCATGTGGTTTATGTTCTGACGTCTGTTGATGTATTTAATTACACCTATTGTCTTGTGAATGTTGAACCGGTCTTGCGTCCCTGGGATTAAGTCTACTTGGTCATGATGGATGATTTTTGAGATATGTTGTTGAATCCAGTTTGCTAGGATCTTGTTGAGAATTTTGGCATGTATGTTCATCAAAGATATTGGCTTGTAGTTTTCTTTCTTTGTTGGGTCTTTACCTGGTTTGGGTATCAATGTGATTTTAGCTTCGTAAAATGATTTGGGGAGGGTTCCATCTTTCTCAATCACCTGGAATACCTTCAGTAGGATTGGTATCAGCTCTTCCTTAAATGTGTTATGAAATTCTGCTGGAAAGTCATCTGGTCCAGGGCTTTTTTTTGCAGGTAATTTTCTTATTACATGGTCAATTTCCTTGATTGTTATTGGTCTATTTAGGGTCTCAATATCTTCTTGTTTCAACCTTGGGAGGTTGTGTGATATCAGAAACTCTTTCATTTCCGTAAGGTTTTCAAGTTTGTTTCCACACAAGTGTACATAGTAGTCTCCAATGATGTTTTGTATTTCTTCAAGTTCAGATTTACTTCATCTTTTGTGTTTCTAATTGTATTTATTTGGGCTTTTTTTCTTTTTTTCTTGCTCAGTCTAGCTAGGGGACCATCATTATCCTTTTAGCTTCACTGATTTTTTTGTATTATCTTTTTGTATTCTATGTCCCGGATTTGGGCTTTTATTTTGGTGATCTGGATTCTTCTGCTGAAGTTAGGGTGTTGGTGGTCTTGCTTTTCCGGGTTCCTAAGGAGACTTTTTAGACTGCTAATTTGTGATCCTTTCATTTTCTTCATGTGCATTTGCAGAGATATGAATTCTCCACTTACTACAGCTTTCATGGTGTCCCAGAGATTTTGGTAAGATGTCTTTTCATTTACATTTGTTTCCAGGTAATTTTAATCTCTGTTTTGATTTCATTGTTGACCCGGGAGTTGTTTAGCATCACGCTATTTAGTGACCATATCTTTGTGGGTTTGGGGGAACCTTGTTGGTGTTGACGTTTATTTTTATTCCACTGTGGTCCGAGAAGGAGCATGACAAAATTTCAGTCTTTTGAAATTTGCTTGTGCTTGATTTATGGCCAAGTATGTGGTCGATCTTAGAGTATGTTCCATGCAGTGATGAGTACAATGTATATTCTGTGGTCATTGGTTGGAGTGTTCTGTAGGTATCAATTAAGTTCATTTGGTCAAGAGTCACATTGAGGTTCCGGATCTCATTGCTTATTTTTTGTCCTGATGATCTGTCTAGGGTTGTGAGTGGGGTATTAAAGTCCCCAGATATGATCGTGTTAGAGTCAATATCTTTCTTGAGTTTTCCCAGAAGCTGCTTTATGAAAGTTGGTGCTCCTATGTTGGGTGCATATATGTTTAGGATAGATATTGCTTGTTGATTGAGTGAGTGAACCTTTTATCATTATGCAGTGGCCTTCTATATCTTTTTAAATTTTTGATAGCTTAAATGGTATTTTGTCTGAAATTAGGATCACGACTCTTCCTATCTTTTGTGTTCCATTTGCCTGAAAGTTTGTTTCTCATCCTCTAACTTTGCATTTGTGAGTATCCTTTCAGTTAGATGGGTATCTTGAAGGCAATATATTGTTGCCTGGTAATATTTTATCTCTTTTGCCATTCTATGTCGTCTCAGTGATGCATTTAGTCCATTTACATTCAGGCTAATTATTTAAATGTGAGAGTTGGTCCGTGTCATAAAGTTCTTATAGAGTTGTTGTTCCTCTTTGTTTGTTGTCTTTCTTTTGGTTTGGGGGTTGGTTCGTGTATGTTTAACTCTTTTTCCTGTACGCTTGTGAAGATCATTGTTGTTCTTTTTTCCTTTTCTTCTGTGTTTAGTACTTTCCTTTTTTTTTTTTTTTTTGAGTTGGAGTCTCACTCTGTTGCCCAGACTGGAGTGCAATAGCCACTCCCGGCCACCGCAGCCTCGACCTGCTGGGCTCTGGCAATGCTTCCACCTCAGCCTTCCAAGTAGCTGGAACTACAGGCATGTGCTATCACACCCGGCTAATTTTTGTTTAATTTATTGTAGAGATGAGGTCTCGCCTGCCCAGGTGGGTATTCAACCCACGGGCTCAGGCAATCCACTCACCTCAGCCTCCCGAAGGTGCAGGATTACAAGCTGAGCCACTGAGCCCGGCTCATACTTTCTTAAGTGTTTCTTGTAGAGGTGGACTGGTGGCAGCGTGAGTTCTTAGGAATTGCATATCTGGGAAAGATTTTAATTCTCGGTCACTGACAAAGTTTAGCTTGGCTGGATAGGTTATTCTTGGTTGAAATTGTTTATCTTTTAGAACTTTGAAGTTAGGGCTCCAAGATCTCCTAGCCTGCAGAGTTTCTGTAGATAAATCTGCTGCTATTCTAATTGGTCTGCAGATCCCAGTATCCACCAACAGATGTTTGGGCACACTGGAACCTATTTCCCACTGCCTTACAATCTGTCTTTGCAACTGGGTATAGGTTTGGTCCCTGGAACAAAAAGAGGAAAATAATGAAAGAAGGGGGATCAAGAGGAAGTTAGAAAGAGAGAAGAGTGAGAGGGAAAACAGACATACATACCAACTGGTGGGTGAAATAGAGACACAAGGCCAGAAAAAAGTGAAAAACAGACACACAAACAAAATTCCCTAAAGCATACTGGTAACCATACAAAGACAGTCCAATAAAATCATGCCTTTTGCTGCATTTTCCTCCTACACAGACAGGTAGTCTAAGTCAAAAAGCAAACAAAAGTGAGCAAAACAAACAGTCAAAACAATAAAATCAAAAGTCAAAATAAGAAACCAGACTAGCTCTGGAATCTTTCCTGAGTGTCTAAAGTCTCTTCAGCTCTGATCTCTAGCCTCTTCCCTTTGCTTTCATTGCAGGCAGATAGATTTACTCCCAGCTTGGGTTTGTTCCTTTAGCTTACTGCCTGAGAGGTCTGCGATGCTGAGTTGCCTATATCTGATTCAGCATAGGGGAGGGGCTTTTGTTTCTTGTTTAGTGACATTGCCTTAGTAACCAAGGTGGAGGCTGCACATGGTGGATGAGGCAATGCAAATCTCTGCCTGGAAAATGGCCGAGGTGGGCAACTCCTCTTTCATGGATCCTTTCTCTCCACCCGTCTTTTCTATCCGCTCGTCTGGGTCCATGGGCAATCCACTATGATGGGTTGTGGTGGCGTGTGAGGCACCGGGGATCAGCGGCACTACTGGGCGCTGGATCTGGCAAGCCACCAGTGGCCTGGGGTGGAGTAGGGAGCTGGGAGTTCCCTCTTCTGGAGCTGAGAGCTGAGAGTGGCTGATCAGCACCTCCTTAAGATATAATGTTCCCTTACACAACCATGGGGTCACAGGCTGGGTGCCTAAGTCAGAGTGGGACCAGAGCTCCAAAGTGCAAGTGGTGATTGGTGACAGCAGCTTTGGGGCCTGAACAGGGCACTTCAGCCAGACATGGAGCTGGTATCTCTGAGGGGAAGGGGCCTAGAGTTTCCCTGGGTGACGGTGGCTTGAAATAGGGCTGAATGGGGGCCCAGAACCCAGGGTGGGGAGCTGGAACTTTGAGGTGCAAGCATTAGGCCGCTGGTCTGGGAGTCCAGTCAGGGTGGGAACTGGCAGCTCCTAAGTGCTGGGTAGATCAGTGTAGCAAGCAAGGGAACCCAGATCTCCACAAGGTGGTATCCAAGGGCCTCCACAGGTGGCAGCTTGGTGCTGGGTGAGATATTGTAGCCATGGGAGGGAGCTGGGATCTCTGTGTGGCTGGGGCCAGGGCTGCCTATAGTGGAGCAGCAGCAGCCAGGGGCTGCAATAGCCAGCCTTCTGTGGGACCAATGGTCTCTGGGCCTCAGACTGGTGCAGCTGGTGGTGGGTGGGTGGGGGGGGGGGAGAAGGAAAGTAAGAGTCCTTTTGGGGACTCATTTTCGGAGAATCTCACAATTCCACCTATGCTGTCACCATCTTACCGGAACTCATTGCATACATTAATTTTAAAATTACATCTGACCAAGCGTGGTGGCTCATGCTTGTAATCCCAGCACTTTGGGAGAACATTGCCAAAGAATGGCTTGAGCCTGGAAGTTCAAGACCAGCCTGGACAACATAGCAAAACCTCATCACTACAAAATTTTAAAAAATTAACTGGAAATGATGGTGTGCACCTATCGTCCCAGCTACTTGGGAATCTCAGGATGGATGATTGATTGAGCCCAGGATTTCAAGGTTGTAGTCAGCAGTGATAAAGCCACTGCACTTGAGTCTGGATGACAGAGTGAGACTCTGGCTCAAATAAAAAATAATAAATAAAAAACTTCCTTTACTTGCAGCCATCTATGGAATAGTCAATGGTTTCCTACTGCATAAGAGAGTGTTAGTTTGCTATGTGAAAAAGATCTGTTGAAAGATTCCTGACTCAGTACTGTCCTTAAGGGCTAAGGATATAGCACCAAGAAGTGTTGAATGGGAATAAATAAATGAAATTAAATTAAAAACTACTACAAGAACAATAACAAAACCTGTTATTCTAAATCCAGTCACTGATAAGAAAAAATGTAACTCAAAGATGGAAAGTTTTATCTTCTGAAGCATATGTTGGTAAGAGTGAAACTATAACCTTATACATGTGAATAGTGTAAGATCTAGTCTTGAAGATAGTAGTTACGTATTTGACACTATACTTTGGAGGATAAATTGAAGAATCTACTTAATTTAGTTGGTAAAAATATATAAAAATTAAAATCTTTAAAAACAGAATTTTGTTGATAATATGTAGATATCAATCAAATTTTAACCCTATGTTAAAAAATATATTGGATTTTTTTTTTGAGTTGGAGTCTCACTCTGTCGCCCAGGCTGGAGTGCAGTGGCCGCTCTCGGCCACCGCAGCCTCAATCTGCTGGGCTCCGGTGATCCTTCCGCCTCAGCCTTCCAAGTAGTCAGAATTACAGGCATGCGCTACCACGTCCGGCTGATTTTTTTTTTATTTATTGTAGAGATGAGGTCTCGCTGCCCAGGCGGGTCTCGAACCCGCGGGCTCAGGCAATCCACTCACCTCAGCCTCCCAAAGGTGCGGATTACAGGTTGAGCCACCGAGCCCGGCTTGGATTTTTTAATAGCTTTACTTCTGCAGCAGAGAAAATTTAAAATATTAGAAATAATTAGTATATACTGAAAATGCATATATTGTTATATTGTCTAAAATAAGATATTAGTTTTCTCTATTAATTTATTGTCTAACTTTGTGGAACTACTAGTAAAAGAAAAATACCATTTCAAATAAAATGTCGTACTTTGTAAAGAATATTCATCATATTCTCATAATATCACTATTTGGTTAAACACAATTGCCTTTTCTTTTTAGTTAAAAAAGAACACTGCATAAAATACAGTGAAATAACCCTCCTAAAAATTAAATGCCATTTTTTATTCCCATATTTAATCATCTTGACAGTCAATAGAACAAGAGACTCTGGTACTTACATGTGCCAATAAGTTCTCTGGAAGGATTTCCCCTAGAATCTTCCAGGTGTTTCTGGCTTCCTTCAACAATGTGCAACTTTAAAACTAATGGCAGAGACAGATCAAGGTCCAAGTAAAAAAAGACATTAGCAGTTATCTGTTTCCAGACCCCTTTTTTCTTCATCACTTCTTCCTACTCCCATTGATATAGTCATATTTCGTTTTCTCTCTGGGTATAATTCCCCAGATTTCTTTTTAAATATTTAGTGAGATAAAAATTGTAAAAAACTTTGTAAACTTCTCTAATGTTTTACACAATATTTCTTTGATTCTAAGTATGTCTTTTCACACTTTAATGCTTCTGAATTGAGATATGCAATAAATGCAATGCCTATATTTAATATAACATTGTTAAATTTTTTACTTCAACATCTATGACTTAATTAGTGTTACAACTTGCAATTCATAATGTTTTGTAACCAAAGAAATTTATGTCATTTCTTATGCTGCCCTCCAGAAGGGTATTGTAAAGGTTGGAAGAATGCTAACAAACACTAGGATTATAGTTTCTAATATGTAGTGAAGGATTGCAGCTATACTCCCTTTAAGAGAATTTGTTATTACAGCAGTAGGACTATTCTGAAATGATGGGAAGGGAAATTTATTAGAATACCTGAGCAATTTATATGTTGCCATATTCCAGTCTGTACAGAGGAAATAAATCAAATAGAGATGGATCTCAGAGGTGCACATATCCAATTTCATTTTATAGATCAGTTTTCCTTTTTCATAGGCAGCAAAAGAAAGGGAAGTATGTGCTCTCTGATAAGGACAAAAGAGGTCTTTACTGGCTGGTAAATTCTTATTAATATCTCTGTCCAAGATATCTCCAATCTCGGATCATTTCAACTGCTTCATCAGTACCACCAACTTTCAGTGGGGAGAGTAAAGAGATGCAATGGCATTATCAGTTATCAGCCTTTCTGGGAACCAAGAAACAAATCTCTTGCAATCATGAACTACATGACATTAATTTGCAAGAGCTATTCAATACTTCACTATTGGAACTCAAGTCACCTCTGTTGCAGGCCACTCACAAATGAATCTGTTTCCATTTTCTGAATGGCAAAGTCTTCTGAAAAAAAATCTGGAAAAAAGTTTTAGCACTTACACATATGCATCTATTTATTTCCCCATTCCAGTACTTTGACAACTTGCGAGTTGACCACAGTACCACAGCACTCTTTTCGGCTGAGCCCTCTTGCTTTTTAATGAACATTAACAACTTAACTCTCCAAGCAGCCACTGAGGTAAAACTTACTTTGGATCTTTGGGTTAGACCTTATTTTTTGTAGCCATGACCATGCCAAAAAAGATCACTAGAAATCATTGTTACGTGCTCAAGCTCAACTCTACTATTACCAATATCTACTGCCATGGCTACCTCATCTATCAAATGTCACCTAATTGGTAGCAATATATGTAATATAATGTATGTGAAAATATGTAAAATGTATGTAAGGTAAAAAGTGCTCAACACAAATATTTTCAAGAAGCAATAGTTGTAATCCTTTCCAATGGAGAACATTGCTTCAACTGTTGATTCCAGCTTCTAGGCTAGTGATTGTTGGTCATGGCTGCATATTTTGATATTCTGAGGAATTTTAAAAAATATTGACATCTGGGCCCCATCCCTTCAGGCCAATTAAACTCTAACCTCTGGGGGACAGGATTGAGACATCTCTATTTTTAAAAGACTATTTATTATTCTTCTGCACAACGTAAGGCAATAAAATAATCATGGAACAGGTGGAGTTATAAAAGGTAATTATCAAGCCATTTTGGTTGACTTATTTTGCATTAATTTTTCTACTAATACTTTTTTTAAATGGTGAAGAAATAAATGGCTAAATATATTGTTTTCATCAGAGCTGAAAGCAAATATTTTAGATATCTTAATCATCACAATATCACCAATTTGTTTATACTCCATCTGGAGGTGGGAAAGGCAGGAATGAGAGCTTAACTTTTTATTATGAATATGGTGGCATAGATAAACAAATCAAAGATAAACAAAATGCAATCTCCAACCTCAGATCTAATGGGGGAAAAAAGACACATGAAGAGATAAACTGCACCACCACTTGGTGCATGCCATACCAGAAACCCTCTAAGTGTTGGAGGACACAGAGTGCAGACTGATTAACTCTGTCATGGGGAAAGGGACATGTTAGGAAAGATTTGAATAACATGCTGAGTCTTGGAGAATACATTTGTCATGATGGAGGAGAAGATGAAAATTATGTCACATGGTACAGAAAATTAAAAAGAAAGAAAAATCAAGAACCTGGCATGGCAGGTGACACTTTAGATGGCTCTGTGAACTAGAGTGTAGGTTCTATGTAGAGAAATAGGAGAAGAAGTCAGAATAGGAAAGATCTTGTTTTGTCAAACTAAGGAAAATGCACCTAATCTTTTCAGTGATAGGGTAACAAGAGAGAGCAGACATATTTGTAAGCTGATCATATTCCATTAATATGATCACACTATTGGATCTCTTTATTATGTGATAAGGGTGGAAGCTGCAGCCTATTAGGTCTCTGCTGCAATTGTTATTTTCTGCTTAGTCAAAATCAAAAAGTCTTTTTCTACCCACAAAACTAATAACATTTCTACTTTAAGCTTTCATCAAACACGTGAAAAATAATGATCGGAAAGGCAAGTGTACTTAGTTTCTCACATTCGCAGAACTACCAACTGACTTTCAGATCTTCACTTAGAGCATTTTTCCAATCTTTGAGTTTCTTCCCAGCACTGGCCCATCTCAGATGAATATTCTCAGTTATCTCCACTGTCTTCTTTTCCCCCCTGTGGATTGGCAAGAAGCCTGTTAAACCAGGAGGTTCTGATCAAAGACAACGCATTTGGAGAGGTAACTCTGCGATGTTCTAATGGAATGGTTTGATCTGCCCCCCAATAAGGTGGTAATGGTGCATTGCTGATTTTCATGACAAAGAAAAGCCTTTTCAAAACTGTTTGACAAAAGTATGAGGGCCCACTATGCACAACATCAGTAAGTCAAATGATGGACTTCAGGACATATGTACTTTGCTACATTTGTGAGACATAATAATGGATAATTGTGACAATTATGAACTAAGTCTGTCATCTAAAATGTATACTAATTTTATAATTGTCAAGCTAAACACTGGAGACTCAAAAGACTGATGCAACTTCCAAATATCTTTGTATAGTCATAGCAGGAATGAAGTTCTTGGATAGTTATTTTATAGTGCTGGTATCTCAGCTGGTGATTACTTATATAGAATTGAGGAGTGTATAACCAACTACACATTGCAAATCGGATCTTTATGAAGCCCTAAACTTGCTCTTTTAATAACACAAGTTTATCTTAGGGATACTTTTCATACATACAATATTTCTGTAGTTTATGCCTAGAACAGTTGTGAATAGAAATTTGTGTCTTGATGCTTTGCAATTAAAATATGACCTAGGATACATAATTAAATATGACAGCATTTTACTTGTATATGATCTTCTAAGGAAAAGTACAAAAAGAGTGCAATAAATTGGTTAAGTGGAAAGAATAGTGTCCGGAAACTCCAAAAAGAAAGAGTGGGGCTGTGTGGACTTGGGAAGTCTTTCCTCCTTTTCTCTATCTATAGGTATGCTTGTCTTTGCAAACTGTAGGAATAAAAGAGGTGATTTGTAAGCCAGGATCTATTGTCATGTCCACACACCCACTTAGCAAATAAGATTTAGTCTGAGATAGTGAAAGGAGCATATCCTGAGTTACTGTGGCTCCAGAAACCCCTAGATATAGTATATGCAGTTTTGTAGTATATGTATTTTTATACAGAGAAGTCTTTTCTCTAAGGCTGCAAGAGGTTCATAACCTCACTACCCCCAGAAGATTAAGATCAGGATTAAGATCCTGATCCAACACTCCTTCTAGATGTGTCTATGTTCTAAATATCTGGAAAAGCCAAAATAAATCCATATGAGATGAGTAGTAAACTAGATGGGCCCTATGTTTATCACACTTACCTGATTTATGAGAGTTTCCAGCCTTTAGTACAGAGAGAAACTCAGGAGAAGACAGGATTTAATAATAAAGTGAAAAACCCATAAGTTGATTCTATTATTACATATACAGTTATTCAATAAATATAGTCCCATCAAACACACACATACACACACACACACACACACACACACACAGAGACACACACACACACACCTTCTAAATGTATTAGACTTTTAAAATCATTTTTCAATTCTACATCATAAAGAGAAGCTACCTAATGAGATCCTTATGAGTAGTTCCCCAATGTGCTATAATACAAGTCCACTTTATACTAAAGTGAAAAGAGAAGCAGTCTTAAAATTGATAGTCCAAGTTCTAGTCTCAATTCTGCTATCTAACTTTGTGACCTTGAGCAACACACTTGGTGTTTCTGGGTTCCAGCTTCCTCTTCAGTGAGAACTATAGTAAAAAATTATGGCAGAAAGTTCAAGGTCTATCTTTTCCTCACAATTGTATGGTAGAGCTTTATAGTGTTGGAAAAAAATAATGTGGTAACCCAACACAATAAATGTTATAATATTCTGGAAATCTAGTCTATATTTCCCCCACATTGCTTTACAATCTTCATTACACAACCAGGAGATATTTTAACTAAGATATCAAATAAATGCTGTGGGTCAAAATAGGGAAATCTTGAAATATTGTGTAACAAATATATTCAATCTATTTGGAACTCAAATGCTTGCTAAAACTTTCAAAAACAGCTAATTGCTTGGGCAACTGTTTTATTGCTGCCACTAACAATAAAATTGACTAAAAATACTTAAAAATTGTATTTAATTAAGCATTGTGCCAATTAAGTTGTCCATGGATTTAGGTAACATATAGCAATTGTTTTCTTTTAAATATGTTCAAAATGCTAATAAGATGTATCAGGAAGAATGAACATCTGTACTTTTATTTTTACTTAGAAAAGAATGTACAATACTTATGAACAGTTCTTTCCTATTGCTTAAGATGATCTAGGATTTGCACAAAATTTTGTTGGACAGCTGAAAGTGAATTGATTACACCACGTGTTGTGATATAACTGTTCTTTACGCTGAATGTTTTGGTATTTGTGTGCAGATCTCTATGATGATATTTTAAGACAGGCATACCACTTCCCTTCCCTTCACACACAAGGTGATCTGATCTTCTGAAGGAAATGATTCACTGGCCTTATGGCAAATATCTCCTTCTATGTGGGCTTTCACGTACTTCCTTTTCCAAGTACTTAGTATGCATTTTTGGAACAAACCAGTGAGTAAATAAACCACTTTTATAAGCTATTTCAATTATTTATTAGATTATATACTTCCAAAGAGTGGAGAAGAGTTTTAGTCATATGTTCAACATCTCAAAAAGTGAAATATTTTGATGCCAGTTTGAAGCTTATGCACCAATTATCAGATATACTGGGAAAAAGAAGGGGTGCCAAGGCTTGGCCTGACATTTTTCAACTATGGAATACAGGAATCCAAAAGATATTGAAACAATTAGCCTGGCAATGTATCTGGGTTAGATAGTCAAAGAACCAGAGCACTGGAGTCAAGCTTAGCCCTTTTACTGGAACCATAGTGCTGTGTATTGGGAAACAGGCAATGTCACACTGGGATCAAAAAGCAATAAAGGTAGCAAGAGTGCACCACTGGAAGCACTAGTCATCTCATGTCCAAGGGAGGATTTATGCGTAGTCTTATCCTACCCAACTGTGGTGGGAAGACTGTTGCTACACATTCCAATTCAGTTATATTGTCCTAGAGACTGAACTTAGACTAAGCTGGCAAGTGGGAGCATTATTCAACGAGAAAAGCTAAAGAAAGCAAAGATGTAGTCACTAATTCAGTGCCTTGTGTTAAAACCTTTTCTACTTGCATTTTGCCTAAGTTCTTATAGTCTTCATAAATGACCTGCAAGGTGGGCACAAAATAGATGTTAAATAATGATCTGTGGAAATGAACTCAATGAAATATTTGTATGAGCCGGGCTCGGTGGCTGAGCCTGTAATCTCACGCCTTTGGGAGGCTGAGGTGAGTGGATTGCCTGAGCCCGTGGGTTCAAGACCCGCCTGGGCAGTGAGACCTCATCTTTACAATAAATCAAAACAATCAGCTGGGCGTGGTAGCGCATGCCTGTAATTCCAGCTACTTGGAAGGCTGAGGCGGAAGGGTCGCCGGAGCCTAGCAGGTCGCGGCTGGGGTGGCCGGGAGCGGCCACTGCACTCCAGTCTGGGCGACAGAGTGAGACTTCAACTCAAAAAAAAAAAAAGAAAAAAGAAATATTTGTATAAATAAAAATGTTGAAGATTTTTCACTTGCTTTTTGTTTGTCTTATGATTACCCCAGGCTATTTATTTAAATGGGAGGCTATTTATTTAAATGAGACCATAACTAAGAGATAGGGGATAAAAACATTTTAAACTTTTTTGGTTTTGCAAAAACAACATTTATCGAATTCTTACAGTTTGCAAGAGATTGTGATGGTCATTGAGGATTCAGAGATGAAAAGAGCCTCATCTTTGCCCTCAGACAGCTTATAGACCATTGAGGGAAACAAATAATTATTTTAAAAGATAGCTACTATATAACAAAATCAATAAACTAAAAATTAACTTAGCTTAATAAATACTGTTTATAAAGTCAATTGAGTTCAGAGTCATGGCCTGAAATCTGTTTAACTTGTCATATTGTACTATCATCAATGCAAAGTTTTATGAGAGTTTGTACTAGTGTATCTACTTTTATCACATGTACTCAGAGTGCCTATGGACATGCTGAACAAAGGTCACATTTTTTAAAAAACATGAAGTCTATGTTATTTTTCCTAAAAAGTTATTTGTTGAGTATATTGTCATGTCAAATATTATCTATACTATCATGATAATATAAAATTATGTTTACACATGCAGGCTGTGGAGTCAATTTTTTTTTGTTAAACTCTAACTATGATACTTTCTTGTAATAGAACTTTACTCAGGATACCTAATGACCTTGTGTCTCGTCTCAGTAACTCCATCTGTGAAAGGAGATAATAGTAGTACTTACCTACTGCATAGAGGTGTTATGAAGATTAAATGAGTCAACACATGGAAGTGCAACATAAAAGACCAAATAAGTATTAGACATTATTTTTAAATATATAGCATGCTTACATGCTAAATTAGGACTTATGGTTGTGGAACTGTGAGTGAATTTATCCTTTTTTCTTTTTATGGTTTAACATCCACTAATAGTTTTATATCGTTTAATTAACTGAAAATTTAAAATCTCATAAATTAGTTAGAATTGTTTAAAGTATATATCTCACTTGTTCTATTAGAAATAAAAGCAAAAACCAACCCATTAAATTTATGTATGTGCATGCTTTTATTCCTGTTCTAATCCCAACAGAAAACAAATCGAGGAAAATATTCAAGGTCATTCAACCTCCAACCTTCTACTTTCTCATCTATTCAAATGCATATAATAAAATTGATGCAGCACATGGGAAGGTAACTACAGAGTATATAAATCAAGTTGCTACCTATAGGATACACTTAATAATGATGTATTTTTAAAATGTTCTCAGAGTGCTTATTAAAACTGATTTAAAATAACCTTAAAATATACAGCTTTGCATCCTGATTTTGATATGCTGACTTGCGGGCCTCAGTTATGTCCTCTGAATTATAAAAAAAAAATACTAATTTGAATTCTGACACCACAGGCTGGGAAATCATATTTTTCCCATGGCAAGTATGTCATTTTGGAACCTGGTTTTCTGTTTATAGAGCATGGCATCTGAACTGAACCACAAGTGTTTGCAAGCAAGCATGTTCTCAGTGTTGTCATAAAGTTTCATTAGCTCAAAATTTTAATTTAATACAGTAATATTTTAAATAATATGTACTATTTATATAAGCCAAATAGCATTTGGAAAATTTATTCATTAAGGGAAACAGATGCAAACACAGAACTCACAAAATGTACAGTCATGCCTCATTTTATTTCACTTCAATTCATTGCATTTTGCAGATATTGCACCTTTTTACAAATTAAAAGTTTGTGGTAACCCTGCATTGAACAAAGTTATCAGTGCCATTTTTACAATAGTATGGGCTTACTTCGTGTTTCTGTGTCACATTTTGGTAATTCTCACAATATTCCAAACCCTTTCACTATCATTATATTTGTTGCAGTGATCATTGATCTTTGATGTCACTATTGTGATTGTTTTGGGGTGCTATAGAATGCAACCATACAAGGTACAAAATGTGTGTGCTCTAACTTTTCCACTGACCAGTCATTCCCTCATCTCCACAAACTTTTAATTTGCAAAAAAGGTGCAATATCTGCAAAATGCAATGAATTGAAGTGAAATTAAATGAAGAATGCCTGTACAATTTGTAGGTTCTGTGTTTGCATCTGTTTCCCTGTACATTTTGTGGGTTCTGTGTTTGCATCTGTTTCCCTCTCAGTTTTCTCTATTTCCTGAGACGCAGCAACATTGAAATTAGGCCAATTAATAACCCTACAGTGTCCTCTAAATATTTAAGGGAAGGAAAAGGTCACCTCTCAGTTTAAAGTAAAAACTAGCAATGACTAAGCATTTTTGAGAAAGCTATTTCCAAAGCACAGATAGGCCAAAACGCTATGCCTCTTGTACCACTTAGCCAAGTTGTGAATGCAAAGGAAAAGTTCTTGAAGCAAATCAAAAGTGCTACTGCCGTGAGCACAGAGATGATAAGAAAATTAAACAATCTTATTGCAGATATAGAGAAAGTTTTAATGGTTTGAGTAAAAGATCAAAATAGTCACAACATTTCCTGAAGCTTGACTTAACTCTAAGGATATGAAGGCACAGAGAGATGAAGAATCTGCAGAAGAAAAGTATGAAGCAAGCAGTCACCTTCATGACATAACATAAAAGTGCAAGGTGAAGCAGTAAGTGTTGATAGAGAAACTACAGAAAGTTATCCAGAAGATAGCTTAGATAATTGATGAAGGTGGCTACTCTTAACACAGTTTCAATGTCAGTGAAACACACTTCAACTGGAAGAAGATTCTATCTAAGACTTTCATGGCTAGAGAGCAGATGTCAATGCCTGGCTTCAAAGTCTCAAAGAATAAGTTGATTTTTTTTAAGGGTCTAATGCAGCTGGTGACTTTCAGTTGAAGACAATGCTCATTTATTATTCAAAAGATCCTAGAACCCTTAAGAATTATGTTAAATATACTCTATCTGTGCCCTGTAATTGGAGCAATAAAGCCTGAATGACAACATATCTGTTTACGGTATGGTTTACTGAATATTTTCAGCCCACTGCTGAGACCTACTGCTCAGAAAAAATATTTCTTTCATAGCATTACATTGACAATGCACCTGACCAACCCAGGAGTTTTGATGTAGATGTGCAGTATGATCATTGTTGTTTTCATGCCTGCTAGTGATCATGTGCAATATGATCATTGTTGCTTTCATGCACAACATTCATTGTGCAGCCCATAGATCAGGAAGTAGTGTTGGCTTTCATAACATTTAAGGAATACATTTCTTAAGGCTATAGCTGCCATAGATAGTGATTCCAGTGATGAATCTGGGCAAAGGAAATTGAAATTTCTGAAAAGAATTCACCGTTCAAAAATTTGTGATTCATTGGAGGAAAAAGGTCAACATTAACAAGAATTTGATAGAAATTAATTCCAACCTTTATTAATGACATTGAAGTGTGTAAGACTTCAGCAAAGAACGTAACTGCAGCTATGTGGAAATAGCAAGAGAACTTGACTTTAATGTGGAGTTTGAAGATATTACTGATTTGCGGAAAAATCATGATCAGGGGTTGTTTCTTATAATTGAGTAAAGAAACAAAAAAGTGGTTCCTTGAGACAAAATCTGATATTGCTGAAGATGCTGTGAACATTGTTGAAAGGACAACAAATAATTGAGAATATTACACGCATTTAGTTGATAAACCAGTGGCAGGGCTTGAGAGGATGAAATCTAACTTTGAAATAAGTTATACTGTGAGTCAAATGCTATCAAGCAGAGAAATTTTCCTGAAAGGAAGAGTCCATCAATGTGGTGAACTTCACTGTTGTCTTGTTTTAAGAATTTATCACAGCCAACTCGACTTTCAGTCAGCAGCCATCAACAACGCAAGATCCTCTACCAGCAAAAAGATTGACTTGCTGAAAGCTCAATAAAATATTTTAAAATTAATGTATAAACATTGTTTTTAAACATAATTCTATTACATACTTAGTAGACTACTGTATAGTGTAAATAGAATACTTGCATGCAATGGAAAACTGAAAAATTTGTGTGACTTGCTTTATTGTGAGATTTGCTTTAGTGCAATGGTCTGGAACCAAACCCACCATATCTCTGAGGTATTTCTGTAACTGTCTATACATGATGCATCCAAATAAAAGTCACAATGTCAAGGGTCCATTTATGAGTACCTGATCTCAAACCAAGTGAAGTGGGGACCAAAGGGAGGCTCAAACTTTACCTGTACGATGACCACTTGCATACCTAATCCTGAATTGTACTCCACATCTTTAAAATGAAAAATAAGAAAATAAAAGAAATTTTTTTTAAAAAAGTCACAATACTATCCATAAAATAAAGTAATTTCTTCTTTGGACTTGTTAACACAATTTGGTTTGTGTTGCTGCTGCTGTTTGTTTTTATAATTAATTGCCCTGTAATTTCTAATTTTAGTCACCTCATCTACAAGATACTATGACTTTCCACACCCTCGCCAGCTTAGTAACTTCTGACATAATCTTAGACTTTGATTCTGAAGTCTTAAGTTCAGTTATTTGCTACTAGTCAGAATAACAGCAATAACAAAAAGATGAAATCTTGGTGAGTTTCAGTCAATTGAGGTACCTAATAATAACTCTAGCCTTTGCCATCAGATATTCAAAGGGTCCTGCCTCAAGCATCTGATGACAATTAGTTTAAATATACACGTACATTAAGCTCCATTTGTAGCCCAGGCAGTCACAGGTATTTTGCTGCCAACAGCAAGAAAAGTAATTTTAAATGCACTGACTTCATTTATGAGTAGTTTAACTTTTTTTTTTTTTTTTGAGTTGGAGTCTCACTCTGTCGCCCAGACTGGACTGCAGTGGCCGCTCCCGGCCACCGCAGCCTCGACCTGCTGGGCTCCAGCGATCCTTCCGCCTCAGCCTTCCGAGTAGCCGGAATTACAGGCACGCGCTACCACACCCAGCTAATTTTTTTATTTTATTGTAGAGACGAGGTCTCGCCTGCCCAGGCGGGTCTCGAACCCGCGGGATCAGGCAATCCACTCACCTCAGCCTCCCAAAGGTGCGGGATTACAGGCTGAGCCACCGAGCCCGGCTTAGTTTAACTATGTGAGAACATTTAGAAGTGAACACTTTACAATATACTGCTATTGGGCTTGGGCCTAGGAAAAAAAGATCCTGTTGTGAAAAACACACACTTGTATCAGGCAGTCTTATTGAATAATTTTTTTATTTTAATAAAGTATACAGTATATCTTTAGGAGATTCTGTATGTCATAATTTCTACTTCAGGTAAAACCATGTATAAATGCTGCTATATTATTCAAATCCAACTCCAAAATGTGTGTTATTTTATGAGCTCTTTAGTCACAAAATTGTTGCATTCCTTATATAGCAAGATATAATTTCACTTACGTAAACACCAAATGTAATATTTGTAACGTGTGTTTAAGAATGTGGCCTAACATACACATGCACACACACATACACAGAAACACACACGCACACACACAAATACAAAAATCCTGTTCCAACAAATTTTAACTGTTTTGCTGGAAATACAAAACTGAAATCTAACAATAGTAATATCTGAGCTCTTGGCATTGGAAACAAATGCCACATTTTATCTTTAAATTTTGTGTGTAGATTTGTTATAAACATGAAATTCAGTTATGTAAATAAATTGCTTGGGATAGTTTTGCAGTCCAGTTTTACATGATGTCAATATACTTCCTAAAAGAAATATAAAAGGGAAACAGAAAAAGAGAGAGAAATACTACATTATGCATGCTGTGTTTGCTTCTAGGACATTTTAATGTTATCTTTAGGAGAAATGGCATTAACAATACTTGATAGGCAATGGATGGCGCCCTTAGAAAATCTTAATACCATCAGATTTCATTTAAGCTTAAACAATCTATCACTGCATTATATATA